>NW_020955721.1:0-3224 GCF_003031625.1 Empidonax traillii
AGAAGATTTTTCTGAGCATGGCACCTCTACAGTGAAGCTAGATTTACAGGCTGGTAAACACAGGGGCTTGCAAATTAGGGTCAAAGCCATAAAATGAACCTGTATTTTGACTTGTGATGGTAGGAAACCAGCATCATCTTACTCTGCAGAATGACTTACTGAGTGTAAGCAATTTCTTGTGGCATTAACAAAAAAAAAAAAATTGAGGCGGGGAATTACAGCACTTTGCTCCTGCTAGTGAATTAGGGTTTATTCTGGCTTTTCTTTCCTTGGTATAATTGTCATGCATGTCCTACTAAATATTTTTTTTGGTAGACTAGGTAAAATCCCACTGGAAATCTGGACACACAATTCAAGCAAGGGAAAATGTTTAGATTCCTGCCTTCTTACACAAAGAGAGTATGAAGTTGAAGGTGGTTTAAGTTCCTGGTGTTATCTTACGCAAGTAAAACCCTCACAGCACACACAGTGCTATTCAGTAATGATTACAGCCCAGCAGAAAAATTCTTGTGAATGTGGTGTTCCCCAGTCAAGTGAAGCAAAAATAGGGAGAAGTATCTGAACATATGTAATCTTACTTTAATTATAAAATGTGCTATTAATGACCTAATTTCACATAGCACTCCATACATGGAAATGACTGTGTTTTGTCTGTGATATGGCAGTACCTCAAGCAAGACCAAGAGATTCACTGGGCCACACAGTGCCACAGCTGCAAGCACTCCTTGTCACACACGACTTACAGTCTAAATAATTGAGACAGGCAAATGGTAAAAGAGGAAAGAGAGATATAAGAGTATCTCATCCAAGGTCACACAACTGGTCAGCCACAGAGCTTAGATTAGAAAAGGGGTTCCCAGGTCTCCCCTCCAGTGCCCACGCCACAAGATCATACTGCCCATCCTTGCTCAGCTGGTGAAAGCAGCTCCACTTATTACAGCAGCTCCCTGCAGAAGTGGTAAATCTCTACAGAATCACAAAGCATGTAATGGGAGTCTCTGCTGATAACAGCGGGTTTTGTTGAATTATGAAGACAAACTTAAGGAAGTCTTCAAAAGCGTTCTCAAATTTGACTGTGAGAAGTAAAGAACCGTAATTTAAAAATAGCTAATTTGAATATCTCTATGTATCCCCACTGTCTGATCAAGTTAATTACTTAATTTGATTGTTTTCTGAAATCCTTTTAAATTATTAACATTGTAAAAAAACCCTCCAGTACAAAATGATAAAAGCATAATTTGATAATCTAGTAATAAGGTTAGACAATTGTTTTAACAAATGTTCAACTGCTTTTCAGGCCTGAAGCTAAGAAGAAAAAGATAGCAACTTGCACATCAGAGAATGACTCACAATGTTTTTGAAAACATAGCTGCTAAGTCTTTATTTTACAAAACATTGTCTTTGTGTGTCATTCTGCATAGTTAATTAAAGCAGTAATAGCGATAAAATATATTTGCCCTTCAGCAGAATTTATTCTCATTGTGTTGTTGTCAGGTAATCCTGTGGGCAACTAACATCATAAAAACAAATTCAAAGGAATATTAATAAAAATAATACAGTAATGAAGGATTCTTCCTTTGTGAGAGTCTAAAAATGCTGATGTAGTTTGTAACAGTCTCTTGCCTGTACTGTTGCTGTTGTTGTAGCAAATAACTTCAGCTTCCCCAAAATGACTGCATCACACTCAGGCTGTGCATCCAGGGATTTAATTCCAGGTTAATGCTGATAAATTATTTGGGGGTTGTCTGTTTTTAAGGAGAAAATCAGTGATTGTGGGATACATGGAGTGTAGCTTGATTCAGGTGGAGTTCTGGGACTTAAAGTAACCAAGCTCACCTGGGGAAGCAATCCATTGTCATGAGATTGTCAGCTCAGTCTCTCAGTTTTAACTTCAAGAACTTAAAAATTTATACTGCTGCTCTATGAAAAGTTTTATGCCTAAATTTCCTTCTTCACTCAAGTGGTTCTTTGTATTTGCTGAAGACGAAAGTGATTCCTTGGTTATGAACCCAGGTGACATGAGGGACAATAATTTGGTAAGAATGTCTAGGAAGAATAAAAGATTTGGATGATGAGGAGGAAGTAATTTCCATTGGCTTAAGTTGCTAGTTGGTCTAGTGCTTAGTGAGAAACTGGATTCAGCAAGATTGGGAACAGAGAGACAGTCATGAGTGTCTACAAAGCTGTAGGCTAAACATGGAGCTTTATGGCAGTTTTAGGAAGAGAAAATGCAATAGGAAAAAAGATAAAGATACTAAAAAATTAGCAACGTAGGCAAAGAAACGAGAAAAAAATCAGTATTGCAGGTGTAAAGAAGGATTTTGAAGACATATGTAGGATATATCATTCCAAAACAAGAGAAGCAATTAAGAAGGATGCATCAAGGTTCTAGGTGTTCTTCAAACTTGAGACATTGATAAGATCTGTTTGGAAAGGTCCATAAATTCTAGAAAAGCATTGTTTCTCCTTAGCCCAGATGTCTACAGTAAGCACATAAGTAGTGTAAAAGATCTGATCTGTTCAGGCAAAGTGTAAGATACACAGTTATGTTTTGAAGGTTGTTTCCATAGTGCTAGATAAAAATAATGGCACAAACTTCTTTTCAAAATAAATACTGCAACAATTAAACTAGGCACACAGTCATTCTTCCTGATTTAATTAGGATGTTCATAAGAAATTATGCTAGCGCATGCCTTTTTCTAACCTACGCTCTCTGTAGAGCATACGTGATTCCTTCACCTCACAAGATGGACAGAAGCCCAAAGAGATAACTGTATTTTCCTCCTAACTGCAGAATCATACTGCGTAACTATTAAAACCAAGTACCACCAAGGTCACCTTCTTCTGTGGACCACAATTCAGATGCTAGAAGGATGTTTCTAGGTGAGTTATACAACCACCAAGTTAGTTGTGTCCGTGCATCCCACCTAAATTTGGAACTGCAGAAGAAGCAGAAGATCCAAGGCTTCTGTTCTTGCTTGCCATGATTTCTGTACCATGACCTCTGTACCATTGCCACAAGGTTTACTCACAAAAGGGAGCCCCCGGTGGTCTAGGGGAAAAGACACTGCACTGTCACTGCAGAGACCCGGGTTCGATTCCCGGTCGGGGCCCCTCCCCGGGCAGATGGAGCTCGTTAGCCCTGTAAGGCAATCCATCTACGTCCTGAGGACCTCGCTGCCACCGTCCAAGCGTGCTTGGCCCCGGCAGATGAACCTCAGGAT
>NW_020955721.1:4525-73679 GCF_003031625.1 Empidonax traillii
TGTGTGTAATAATGAATTCTGTGGTTTGGCTGTATGTTGCATAGCCTAGTACTTTCTTTTGCTGAAGTTTTACGTAAGCTTGTGCTCTTTGATTAAAGGAAAGAAAGGAAGGGAGGAAAGGAGGAACTGAGGGTAAACAAGGAAGGATGGAAATTCTCAGAAAATACTTTGGAATATTTTACAAATTTGGATAAATTTAATTCATTAATGCAATAGCCACCACAACTTCTTTGTTCAGTGTAAATAATTAAAAAGAAGAAAAAAAATCAACCCTAAACTCAGGCATTACTAGAACCATGGCAGTCAATTATACTAAATGTTCAAAAATACAAGTGCCTGTCCTGGATCTCAGCTGTGAAATTTAAAAATCAGACATGAGTGAAAGAACCACCCATAAACATACCTATTCAAACAAAACCCTCCAATAATTTTAACAAAGAAGAAAAAAAATATGGACTTTGCTGCATTCCCAGAGGCAAGCAAATCCAGGTTCTGGTGGACAACAGTGGATAGAGCTTTCCAAAACTGGAGGTCTCTCACAGATAGTTAATGCCCTGCCAACTGCTTCTTCATACTTCATTTGCAGAGTTCAAATGTGTGAATCTCTGTGGAGTTTGACTTGGCGGTAAATCACAGGGAGAAAAGCAATTTTTCAAGCAACTAGACTCAGTTCTATACAACCATGCTCAAACACAATGAAGTTCTTGTCAACCAAATAGTTTGGTGATAATGAGGTTTATCTCTCTAGGATAATTTATTTTAATCTGTTATTTTAGCAAATCCAGTAGTGCTGCTGTCTTTTTCATATCTTGCATAAGCCTTTATTTTAAGCCTAGACATGCTCTATGGAGAATGTAAAATGTGTGGATCTAAAATCACATTTTAAACCAGGAAAGTTTTAGCAACAGAGTCAATCCGGACGCAAATCCGACTCATGGTTTCTCAAAACCTGGGCAACAGCCAGACTAAGACACATCATGCAGGCTGTCAGTCAGCAACAGAGCAACATCCTTGGGAACCACATGTTCATCCCTGTACAGACTCCTGCTTCATGCACCCAGGCACCTACCAGCAGTGCACCAAGCAACAGAACCAGCACCCCTCACTGACCGCTCTCCTGGGGAATAAGCAAGTGCCATGCAACACAACATCCTATTTTGTCAGATTGTTGGGGGCTTGTGAGGGGCTAGGGTAGTCTTTTTGAGAAAATCTTCCTTCAGGTCATTCAAACATGAATCTGTGTAAAGGCACAATGGGAAAGGCCATCAGTACATGCTAGTGAGTATGTTGACCTCAGCCCTCTATTTTTTTCTGTCTACTACACAATTTCATACTTCTTCAATATGCCTGAGAGAATATATATAGCATATGGCAGAGACTTGTTGCAGAGCATACATTTGTCAAAGAATGGCGGGGCGCCCTTGGGGGCAGTTAGGCAAGACCTCACCAGCCAGGGCTGGTCCCACCATCCAAGCCAGAAGCAAGGCAGAATGGGGGGAACTGGGCTGGCATGTTTGCTCACTCTTCACAGCTGGGACCAGCAGGACACACGGCTGGGCACAGGCCACTGAACTATCTATCCTTAGTCCATAGGGTGGTGGGGCACAGGCAATTCTGTAACTCCTGTTTATGTAATGTTTCTCCTCAGCCAAATACAATTACCATTGCCTTCATGAATTCCTCTGCTGTGCTTTAGCACAAACATTTCTGAATTAATAGCTGAGCAAAATTCTTGCAAGAATGCTGTTTTTCTAGTGTTTTCTTTAAGCTCCAGATTCCTGAATGGTAGGGTTGCAGGAAATTCTGATGTTTATTCATTCATTAGAAGCTTTACACTTCATATTTTCAAAGTAAGCTTTGGAATCATAAACTCTAGAGGCTCATATAAGAAAAGTTAAACATATTGTTTAAAATAAATAATTCCTCTGTGTTATTTTTCTGGAGGGTAACTAACTACAGCCTGGCATTGCACAAATTCATTTCCACTGACCTTCAGGTCTGATTGGGTCTGGAAGAGATACAGCATTTTCAAGACGAAGAGCCCCCAAGCCAGCAGATGTTGTCTGTTGCCACAAAGAGCCTGGGATGCCTGCATTGACAGCCTTCATCAGGACAGGTCAGGTTCCCTCTGCGGCTTTCTGGGAGGCTCAGCTCCTTCCCAGACTGCACACATACTTAAGTGCCACACAGGACCCTCCAAAGCTGGGCTGGCTCCATACAGTGTCTTCAGTACCCCAACTCTGGGACACTGCAGCTGAGCAGCTGGGCTGCTGAGCTCAAACACGGAGCCAGGAAAACACATGGAGCTGGTCCCTGCATGAGTCTGACCTCATGAGCTCACTGGGGTTGAGGGGATGACACGCAGACAGCCCTGATGTCCCCAGCTGTCATCTCCACACTTGCAGATCTCCTCCTCTCACCCTCGTTAGCCCAACCCCAAGCAGAGCAACTGATTAATTTCTGATTAACACTCTAGATAAAGTTCAGAACGGAAACTGCACAATCCCTGTTAAGTTACTCAGTTGCTGCAGGAACACTTCCATGACATCTGTTCTATGGGATGACGTAACTGATGATGTCAAGGCCTGTATATACTGTCATCAAGCAGAGGCATTGACATACTGGCCAACTCTCAGACCAATACATGCATATATTCCTCTTATCTCTTTAATTGTGAGTACCTCAACAAGCAGATACCGTTTTGGACCTGTGTGGATACATCTCTTTTCAAGAGTTTTAATTATTTTTGTGAATATCACCTTGGTTTTAGTGCATGGTTCTCACAGTGGCACTCCTGATGTGGCTCTCTACGATTTGTTTTCTTTGGGGATGACTTTTAATCGGACCCTCACAATTTGCTCCGAGGACACTACAAAGGCGTTTTGAAATTTAAACTGATGTTTGCTTCCCCGCCGGCGCCTTCGAGCAGAGGACGATTTTGGGGGAGCGATGGTAAACGCTGCTCCTGCAGAAGGAACGGGGATGCGGCCCGGCACACGGCGGAGAGAAGGGCGTGGGACGCAGCACCTCGCGTTGTCGGCGCGGGTGCCAGGCGGTGCCGTGCGGGCACACACGCGCTGTTTACGGCTCCATGCGGGGCGCAGCCGAGCAGTTGCGTCAGAGCGGGCGGGGCCGGGGCGGAGCGGGGCGGGCGCGCCCTGCGGGGCGGCCGCCGCGGGCAGGGGGCGGTGACGTGCGGGGCGCGGCCGGGCGCGCTGCCCCGCGGCACCAGGGCCGGCTGCCCGCGTCCTCCCCGGCATGGGGGTCGGGCTCCGGCCGGGACCCCGCGGGCGGCGCTGACCAGAGCTGCACCCGCCGCTGCCGCCGCTCCCTCCCCCGCGCCCGCAGCCCCTCCAGGGGGAGGCCGGGCGGCGGCGGCCGGCGCCCGCGGGCGGGCGGTGCGGGGCTCGGCGCGGCGGGGCTCAGGACCCGGAAGCAGAAGCGGGGCCGGGAGGTGGCTGGATGGGAAGGAGAGGCGGCGGGCGGCGATGGGGGAGCAGCAGAGCTCGCTGAGCGCCCCGCGGGCGGCCGCTGCCGCCGCGCTGCCGACCCCGGCCGGGGGCCCGCGGGAACTCGGCCTGGACGAGCCGCCTTCGCTGCGAGAGGCGATCCCGGGCGGTGGATTAGCCGGGCCAGGGCGAGGCGGGGAGCTGGGGCCGCCCGCCGCCGACCCCGAGCGGCGAGGGGCCGAAGAGGAGGCGGAGGCAGCGGCCGGGCCGGAGCAGCCGCCGGGCGCGGGGGAGCCGGCGGCCCCGGCGGAGGAGGGGCCGGACGGAGGCAGCGGCCGCCGCCGCCCCCCCCGGCGGCACGTGTACTGCACCGTCTATTGCGTGGAGAACGACCGGCCGGCCGCCGCCACCGGCCCTCCCCGCGGCGGCCCGGGCGCGGGGCAGCCCCCCGTCCGGCGCGGGGTGGTGCCGGGCGACGACCCGCTGTCGTCGGGCGGCAGCATCGAGGTGGTGGACTTGTACCTGCTGCCCGAGCCCTTCTCCGGGCTGATCGCCGGCGAGTTCGGGCCGCTGCTGGTGCTGAGCTGCCGCGTGTGCCTGGAGGAGAAGCCCATCAAGCCCCTGTCCTGCTGCAAGAAGGCAGTGTGCGAGGAGTGCCTGCGGCGGTACCTCAGCTCCCAGGTACGGGCGCTGCCGGGGTGTGCTGGGGGGGCTCTGTGCGGCCCCGGGGCGCGGGCTGAGCGCTGCTCCGGGCCCGGCTCCGCGCCCTCCGAGCGGCAGAGCTGGGGCGAGGTGTTGCGGGGCGGTGCGGGCAGGAGCTTTTCCCATCCCGCGCGGAGCGCCTTCGGCCGCGACCTGCGTGCGAGCCGCTGATTCCATGACCGCTCGTTCCCGGAGCCCTTGTCTGCGCGTTGTTCGGCAGCCGTCGGGCTGGTCACGTCTGTGTCTTCAGGCTCTTCTCATCTTTACAAGGATTTTCTGTTTGAATTTTGAAACTTTTGCTGTTGCCTGACCGGCACCAGTTTCCTTTAAAGAGGAGGTCAGGGAGTGGTACGGAACGAAGTTTGTGAGCTCTCGGCAGCTCCTGGAGGGCTCCTGGGTTTTTTTCCCCGCAGCCCCGGTGCTGCCGCTTCTACATGCGGATTTTCGGGCCCTTGGTGAGCCTCTTGGCCTGATCGTCTCAGAATACATCGCGTTTGGTCTTACGCCGTGTATGAAAGGTTAAAATATTGTGTGTGTCTGGTGTCTGTGTGTGACTTCGTGAAGAATCGCGGTTACAACAGTAAACAAGAACTTATTTGGAGGAAAAAAAATCGACAACACAACTTTTCCTCCTTGAGTAGGTAGGCTCACATATAGGCTGCTTACATCTTCATCACTGTTTTCTAAGTCAGAACTGCTGTTTCGAACCGAAATCAGCAGCTTGAGGGCAAATCTTCGCTAGTGTTTTCAGTAGCTAGTTTAGTGTCACAGAACACTTGTGTGGAGTTTCTGCTGCTAGTGGAGTCATACCCTAAATCCGAAGAGCAGTGGGGGAAGTTATGGGTATGGGAAGTTGTGGGAGAAACAAAACGAGCTAAACCCTTTGCTTACCATCTTTATGATTTTATTCTACAGAAACTTTTGGGATGTGCCCAGTGGAACCATGCTAATTTGGTGGTAGAGTGAATTTTTGCACTGTTGAGGCTTAGAGGTGTGGTCGGGCAGTTTGTGCTCCTGCTAGACTCTGTGTGTAGGGATGGGATGGATGGCTACAGCTACCCCTGCACTCTGTAAATAGTTGACAGGCCTGTTCTGACCACAGTACATTTGACTGTTTGGAAATTGGACATGCTAGTCGAAGTACGTGCTCTGCTCTGGGCATTGGTAGCCTGTGTAGCATTTGCTGGTAGCATTTGTTCAGGCTAACAGCAAACCCACTAGGGTTTTTATGAACCACTTTTGATATGTTTATTAAACAGGGAAGAGCTTAACATGGGAACTGATGGATGGGAAACAGAGAGTTATGTTTTGTATGTCTCCTGTAACACTGAAACTCAGGAGCACTTAATAAGCCTTCTTGAGACTTTGTGCAGAGAGCCTGGAACTATTTAATTTGTAAGTGGTGGACTGGAAACTCTCAATGAGTTTTTAGAGTGTATTGTCAGTGCATGTTTGTGCCACTTTTATATCTGCCACTGAGGTCCTGCATTGAAGCAGGAAATTGCCATGTGGTGTGATGTCAGAGTGGTCTTCTAGAACTTCTTCAGGTGCCTGCAGTTTACAGTGATCTAATGAGTTATGTGATCTATCGTATCTATCTACATCTTAAGCCATACTGAAAAAGTCTTCTGCCTGGTTTAGGCTGGACTCTTGGAGGATGATCTAGCAGCTTGGTGGCTGAAACAGCTGGCTGGCCTGGGAACCAGGTTTATGACCTATGAAGTGGGTTCAGTGTTGGCTAGCTCTTGGATGCAGATGCAGGCATTACCTCTTCAAGGAAGCCACTGCTATTGCTGAGCACTCATGAAGCTTATCCAAGCAGCTATTGAAAGATAGCCATATGGGTACTTCTGTACATAAGAGATGGGGCAGGGATACAGAAGCAGAGGAGACGATGTCTGCGTCAGGGATACTGATGTTGAGGAGTGACATTCATAGTGTGTTTCGGTGGGCATATTGTTACAGATGCTGTTGTGACCAGGCAGAATTTTAGTTGCTTGACAAATTTCTTCAGGGAAAAAGGAAACAAAATGTAACAACACTCCCAATATGGTCTTTCCCATCTTCCTTTTTTCAAAAGAGTAAGAAAGTGACATTTCTTAAGAACAAGAGGTGATGTGCCTTTCCTTTGTGCTGTGGAAGGACCCTGTGAGTCATCCTGAGGAGAGAGAAAGGCTTCACCATGTCAGTTATATTAGAGGAATTTCAGGGAAGGATGAGTGAAAAGCCAGTATAGGTTAGAAATCAAGTCACCTTTCAGCTTTGAGACTTCACACTTTGTGTAGCAAATTAAAAAGAAAATTTACCAGAAGTTCAAAATGAGTAAGTATTGAAAAGCTATTTTGGTTTAAAAATTTTAGCATATTTTCATTTTGGGTCCAGTCAGCTTGATATAACAATGTACCTGAAGTTGAAAGCAAACAAAAACCAACTGAAAAACAAAACCTCAAGCAGCAATATACATTGTTTAGATCTGGTTTCCATGTCAGAGAAATAACAATCTGTGCCCTTTGTATGAGAAGACACTGGCTGACTCTACCACTCTGGGGGAGTGGTGTCTTATGATGAAAATGTGGAGTATGTTGGCAGAAGTATAGCACTTAAAATAATTCATGTTGCCTTTAATGTCTGTGTGTGTTCTCTCACTGAAGAAAGCTATATTCTTCACGATAGTTTCATTATGTTTTCTGAAATGATGCTTAATGGAGTAGCAAAGTAAAAACCCTGTTAATGCACTTTGCTTTCTTCTATGCAAATGTGTAAGAGCATCGAAATTTCTGCCTTGGGGCCCTTTTCAGTTGATTTTTTGATCTGTAGTTTTAGGCATTCTTTTTAAGGAGGCCAGATGAAAAATACTTCAGCTGCAGAGTTTGGTCATAGTGTTACCAGCATGCTGGAAAATGAGGGCAGTTGTTTTTAGGAATCTCACATCTGAAGGTCCTTGGAGGTCAAATCCAGTCTTTCTTATCACTGGCACCTTGCTGCATAATCCCTTTCAAAGATTTAATGGCTGAAGCAGAAGCTTAGCCTGCAAGTCTGGAGTGCCCAGGCTGATCTGGAGCCTGACTTGGGGAAATTACATAACTTTACCTCTGCCTCAGTTTACTCAATTTACCTACTCTCTGTTGCAGCCTGATAATCACAGACCCCTCAGGGCTCCTTGGAGTCTGACTATGACCAGTTCATCTAACATTCACAAAAAAATTCCATGACTTTCTTCACTTGGACTCAGAGAAATTGATGATATGGTAACTGATAGGTGATTGATGGTGATGGGTTATCACAGAAGAGGTGGCTTTTGCAGCTCAGGATGTGGTGGGGGTCCCACGAAGCCAGAGTCAGGTCCTAGCAAGCCCTGTCTCTAGGAAGGGATGCAGCCCAGAGCTGTTCTTTGTTATGCTTAATCGTGAACGTAAAATGGATGAGGCTGAAGAGTGTGGTTGTTTGAAAGGCCAGTGTTCTTTCAGGATGGGGCAGTTTCCATGGGTTCTTAGGTATGTTGAGTGAGTTTGGGGTCAGAAGTGTGGAAGAACCGTTTCCTGTTCAGCTGTGGGTTTTTATGCTCTTAGATCCAGCATACAGACTGGGGACAGGGGAGAAAGAACCAGGACACCTAATCTCACAGGTGTAATATTACATTCACATCTCCTTCACATCCCATCTTTCTCCCCATTTAACATGGCACCAAACTCAGGTTATTTCAGAAACTGTGCGTATATAGGTTTGCTAAATGAGTGATTGACTTCCTAACCTGAGCTGCTTGTACATCTAAGTCAGAGGGAGAATTTGCTTGTGGTTTTGCTTTTTAGCTGTCTGTGTGTCTGGGGTGGGGTTGGGATTTGTTTGGAAATTTCCTTTGAAAATTAACAAATAGTTAAGGGAAGACTTTTGACTTAAGAGCAGGAGAAGACCTAAAGTTTAACTAGGTTTTTATATTTAACTTGTTGCAGACTGGTAATGAAGCTAAGATTTATATGTATTTTCTTATCTCCCTGATCTGTAAACCTTACAAATGCTATTCAGAACAATAATCTCACGCCTTACTTTTTAGCAAGTATTAACTAGACCAAAATAACATTTGCTGTTTCCTAACATCTATAAAGAACAGTTTGTTCTTTAATAAATATTTAAATATATATAAAATTGTATCTGTACTTGTTTCATTTTTCCTATAAAACAGCTGTAAAAGTTTTTTAGAAACCTTGCTGCCTGCTTTTTCTACATGCAAATCAGGAAACTTGATAATCCGGTTTGGATCCTGTGCTCATTAGAGATGCTTTATTTTGTAAATCTTGTAATTCTCTTGGAGTAGTCATTCTTATATTAAAAGACTTCATGTGAGTTAATTTCAACAGCATACTATATTCTTAATCAGATATTATGGTGCTTTAATTATAGGAACTCTAATGAGATTAGAGGCCATGAGTAAATTGGAAGGGATTGTTGGGGGCAGGGAGGGACCACAGCGCTTTTTGCATGGCTGGCTTTGGTGGGACTAAAATCCTCCTCTCTTCTCCTGAGCATGAAATGTGGAGGTTGTCTTTCCTCTGCTCAGGACCTATTACAAGTATTTCTCAGTGAACTGAGATCTTGTCTGTGCATAATTTCTTTTTGCAAGAGCTGGAGGAAAAAAGTTGCAGACTGTTACAGTCAGAGTTTTTGTGGGGAGTGTGATTATAAGGCTGCATAGTGAAGAGGTGAATTTAAGAGCAGTCTGTATCACATAAAACTAGTTGGCTTGAAGCTGGAGGGACTTGACACCTGTGTGCCTCTTCAGGTGTCTGATGGTATCATATAAATGATTCACCTTCAAAGCTGTAGTCTGCTGATGAAAACCAGCCAGCAGAAATGTAGGCACCAAGTGCTGAATCATCTGATGGTTAATGAGCTGCTTGTGCCCTGAGTCAAATCGGAGCTCAGAAAGGCTACCGTCATTCAGTGCAGAAGCAGCTCTGTGTTTGCAAAGGTTATTAATCTAAAACCATGCTCTAACGCTTGCTAGTGAGTTGCTGGGATGGCTGCAGGCTGCCTACGAGGAGGTGATGGCAGGGTGAGGGCCCACCCTCCAGCTGGCATTGCAAGAATACAGAAGTTTCCAAAGGAAGAAGAGAGGTGTAGGAGGAGCAAAGAACCTGCTAGTTTACAGGCTTTCTAAACCAAACTAGCAGCTTCAGCCACTGTAAGGTGGCTGTGTTCCTGAGGAGGAGGCAGATAGCCTCACAGGTCCGTCAGCTCTGAGCAAGCAGCCTGTAAGCTGCACAAGCACCTGAACTTCTTCACTCTAATTTTCAGCAAACAGCTTCTAAAAATCTGACCTCTTCTCCCAGTGTTGTGTATGCAGTGCCAAAATACTGCTGCATATCTAGATGTCACAGTTCAGGATAATACTCAAGTACCTTTAAGGTTGCAAGAGTTAGCCTTTAAAGTCGATGAGGTATATGGCTAACTTTTAGTCCATCTTGAATGCTTCTTGCTGGATCTAGCTTGGGCCAAAACTTCAGTTTGGAACAAAGCTTACAAAATCCAGCATTGATGAAAATGTTTTGAAATCAATTTTAAAGAAGACTAGTTTTGAGGAATGTTCTTGAATGATAATACTGCCTAGTTATCCCAGTGTGTGTAGGCCTAGATACTCTGCCAACATACGAGCACTTTGTGTTTTTTCGCTGTGTAGAAGTAGTTGTAAGTTTACTCTACATGGATAGCTATGACTTCCTGTTGTTCAGGTAAGTCTTTGTCAGATGTAGAGCTGTAATTAAAGCTGTTGTTTCTTATCTATGCTGTTAAGAGGTAAAGGGGTAAATGAGCAGGTGGTCTTCTTACTGCTAAGAAGACTTTTGTCAAAACTCTAGGATCTGAGATGTTGGGAATAGAAAAGATGGTGTCGCCTTTAAGCAGCTGTAGGAAGGGTTTTGCTAATGGAGAAAGGCCTGAGTTCCTGAGGTGAGGATAAATGGTGTTACAAAATTGTTGATGTTGGTATCAAGGGGTTGAGGGTAAGCGATGAGTCTACAATAATACCATGAGTTTGCTGATGTTGACAGTAAAACTGATTTTGAAGGGTAAAGACTTCCTATGAATTGGAAATTGTAGTGGGAAATAAAGGAGGATCAGTTTTGTTTTAGCTGGGGTTGAAACCTAATTTTTAAAATGTGTCATTTCTGGGAAGCAGAAGCCCTCGTAGTCAGCTGTCTCTTACAACCAGTGTGTTACACCTCACTGCTCTGTGGGTGGTGTTGGCATTGGGGACCACAGGCTGAGCCATCAGGAGATATCAGCTGCGTGCCTTCCTTCCCGCTGCTCTCACCAGCTGTTCACAGGAGCTACCAGGCACAGGTATGGACTCAGTCCAGGGATTTTAAAGTGAAATGAGTTGAAAACTGAACTGTTGGGTTTAAATTACCCAAATGAAGAGAAATGCAGGAGTTAAATGGGGGTTGGGAAGGCCTTCAGCTCACCTCTGCCCCATTCCTTCTTTTCCACCCAGAACAACTGTTCTTCCTACTGCTCTGGGGCCTCTTGGCCCTTCATTCCTCTTTTCTTCTTGAACAAATATCTTGCTTCCTGCTGTCTAAACCAGCCAGGCTTGAGGAAAGCTATGTGTTTTACATGGCCAGGATGTCAGTACATTGTCAAAATGATTAAGAGTTGTAAAGGATATAATTTCTTTAAAAGAATTCAAACTGGAGACTTCCCCCTGAATAAAGGCATTACTTACCCACCCAGGTTTATCTGTCTTTCAGTATACTCTGCTTGTGCTTATACTCTCTTGCACATTTTTTTCAATACTTTTTTTTATGAATTATATTTTAAAAATAAAAAAGTCCTTGTCTGTAGGATTTCATTAGCCAAGTTCTTATTACTTTTTCTGTACTAGAAAAAGTGACAAATTTGTCCAGTGATGAAGAGGCTATCTAATTTTTGAGTTGGTTTTCAAGTGCTTGGAAAATTTCTGTCAAGGTAAAAAAAAATGAATTTTACTTGGAAGTTAAAGATTAGGATGAAAAACAATTTCAAGACTTTACTCATAGAGAAGGAAATGTTATGCATTTCAGTGCAGAAGGTCAGAAGTTTAACAGTAATTTTAGTCAGATTTGGAACTAAACCTGAAATGGCCTAAAGTCCACGTTTACCTTAAAGCCAACCTCACCGCTTCAGCTTAAGATCGGTGTATATTTTCATTGACAGGCTTGTTGGGATGTGCAGTTGCTCTTGTTTACTTAATTGTGAGAAAAACTGGGCACTTCCTAGATTGCAGTTCCATGGAAAGGTAAAGAAACTTCTAAGGCTGTACCACTTCCATTTCCTTATGAACTATAGTGCATTCATTTTCCCCAGTGGTGTTTTTATTAAATACGGTACAAACTATATTGGGTATTCTGCTGGAAAAGTAGAGGGGGCAAAGCTTTATTTTCTCTAGCTTAGTCATCCTGATGCCGTTATGTATTGTTTTCTACCACAAACATAAGAATGGCAGCAAAGGCAGGTACTTCTCTAGTTTACTTCATTTGGCTTCCTAATCTCTTAGGAATGGTGGTGTTATCAGCTCAGGGGGATGTAGGATGGAGATCTGAATGATTCTGTCCCTTTAGCTTGTAGGAAAGGGAAGTCCTATCCAAACTGTTTCAGCTGTGACGTGGCTCTGTGGGGGTTGCTCACACAATACAAGGAAGGAAGAAAAGGGAAAAGAAGATTGCCAGGATGGGAAGGGCATGGTGATCATGTAAGAATCAGTTTGCCCCAGAAGGTGGACTTGCTCAGGGTAAGCTTTCATAAAACAAAAGGGAATTGTGAAGACTGATTGACTCCATGTGATGTTGATCTTTGACCTGTATTTAAAGCTGCAGCTGAATACTGGGCAGTTATTTTGCTAAGTGATGGCCATATAGTTAAATGGGACTAGCTTTATTTCTTCTTTTCTAATGGATGAAAGCAGGCAGGAAATAAATCTAGCCTGAAAAAAGTAATAGTAAGGATTTTAAACACTCTTTAAAGTGTAGAACTTCCAGGAAAATAATGGGTTAGTGTTTTACTAAGCTACTGGAAGAGTTTTATACACCATAGGTAGCAGAGTGGGTGGAGCAGGTAGATGCAGCATGCCATCTGTAACACAATGACAGAGTGGCTGTGAGAGGTGCCACTTCCCTGAACAAACAAAAGAGTCTTTGCTGTTGTCAGTTCTGTTGCTGTATGGGGGCAAAGCAATGGTGAGTAAGGGCTTCCTAACCTTTCAGCTGTTTTAATGTTTCTCACTATGTTAGTACGCTTTGGAGAGAGGACACTTTATGCCTTTCCATTCTAGGGCACCTGTGCAATGCCAGGTAGAAATTTGTCTGCTTAGAAATATTCTTTCAGAGGTCTTACAGAAATAATCATGTAAATTGCACAGTGCTCTTTCAAATGCGTGTGCAGCTCAGTTCGGCAATAGCTTAGAAACTCTGTTTAGTTAACTTTTATGGTATTAGCATGCAGCTTAAAAATGGGAAAGAATGTGCAACTGCAGAGTTTTTTGGAATAGGTGGGCTTGCAAAAGAGCAAACATGGCCCATAATATTTGGATGTCTAGTGCTGCATTCCATCTACAAAATGTAGATGTTAGGACTCCAGGCAAAATTATGCTCGTAGTAGTATGTTTTATTGTGATGAACTAATCCTACTGGAGATTAAGGCAGAAAATCAGAAGTAAAACACTGGAGTTTGATCTAAATATTCTTGCTGTTAGGCACTTAAGGATACTGACATATAGAGGACCACCTAGACCTCAGAGTGGCCAAAGTGAAATACATCATTGAAATCTGGATATTTCAAAGTATGCACAAATCTGTGGTCCCCATTTGCCTTACATAAGGGCAATGGAAATCAAGTGAGCTTAAAAATTTTCACTTATTTGTGTCATGGAAAGTAAATTCAGCTGTGCTTTTGCTCTGTTTCCCAGTAACACTTAGAGTAATTTTCAAACTTCTGAAGATGCCCATTCTTTCAAGTTCTAGCTTTATTTTTAATTATTGTTATTATCTTCCCAATCTCTAAGATATAAACCTTCCTTGCTGTGAGTTGTGACAGTTACTGATGGATGTTGCTGAGTGCTTTTGCCTCAGTGAAGTAGATATTTCGTATGGGGCCTTGATTTGTTGTTCTTTCAGTGAGAGTAACTCAGCAAATCCTGCCTGAGTTATCTCAGAGTGTAGTGCTTTATAAGGACCTCACCTAAGCCATGACAGGTAGTCCGACAAGGCCAGGCTACCACTTCTGGTAAATTAAAGATCTAAAATGAGTTCTGTATCTCATTTCTATTTTCTTTCTATATGAAGAAAAACAGACTTGTTTAAAGCTGATGATATACATCGCTTGGGCTGGCAGTGCTGCTCACCCCAATCTGCAAATTGTTCCCTACTGTTAATACATCATTTGATCCACCAGCAAAAAAAAAAAAAAAAAAAAATCTGGTTTAAAAAGTTACCTTTCACAATAGTTTCTTACTTTTTTTTCTTGTCCAGTTTTTAATTGTCTCATGCACAATGTGCAAATGTTTATTTCACCACAAGGTGGTAGTGAATAAAGTGCTAAGCAGGGCTGTTTATTTTGGCAACTGTGGCAGCCTGTGAGACCAAAACATTTGAAGATGACATGTTCTTAAAGGTGACAAGTGGAGGTTTTCATTGGAGCTTGATAAAATGAAACCTTTAATTTGGTCCTCTTGCTGCATCATTTCCTCTTTCACAATCCAGACAAAAGTCATGACTTAATCCAGTGCCTGAAGGTGCATCTGCACCTGCAGCTCTTGGACAGTCATGATCCAGAGCATTTCTCTGAGCTGCTTGCAGCACTGAGGTTCCCAGTCCAGCCCAGGCTGGTACCCACTGGTCTTGTGTCTGCTGCCTGTGGCATCAATAAATAAGAACCTTTCAACTAGCCGAGTTCTAAAGCATCCCCCAGTGTTTTGTAACATGGAACAGATTATTCCTAACAGTCTTAGAAGTTAAGTGTTTCATGTGAATATTGTTGCAGATGAGGAACCTATTTTTGATCTTTCTTGTTTCAATAGCTTTGGTTTGCTGCAGCCAAGTAATGCCAAGCATGATCATTATTTTCTTGAAAAAATTTTTTTCTGCACCATAGAGTTCTCAAAAGAAGTTTCTAGTTGTTCCTTATCTTGAATAACAAGTGAAAAGATGCAGGACTTAAAACACTAGAAGGATTTTTATGTTTTATTCTGTGGGTTGTGTTGTGATTTTGGGTTTTTTTTGGGTGGAGGGGACAGAGGTGTTAGGATTTTTGGTGGGTTTTTTTTTTGTTTTTTTTCTGCAAAGATGTAAAATGCAGAATGTTATCAAATATGATATTTTAAAAAAAGCGCAACAGAACAGGGTACAGCATTGTCGTGGAAGAACTGGTATGTGTCATCAGATCTTTGGTGGTGAAGGCTTGTTTTGAGCTTGGTCGTACAGGCTGTCAGTACAAGTTAAAAAATAAACCTGTATTGAAGAAGACAACCAAAATAAATTAATGACTATTCTAGTGTATTCTTTTCCACTTTAATTGACTTTTTATGTTTCTGGAGGTGTACTACTTTTGGTCCATACAAATTTTAAGCCTGTTTTTAAAATTAATCTATGTTTTTTGGTTTTTGTTTTGTGGTTTGTTTGTTTGTTTGTTTTTTAGCTGTATGCAATCCACAATTCTAGTGTGTGCATTGGGCTGTAACTACAGCTTTCATGAGCTGGAAGCACTGAGATGTTTGGGGAAAGGCGAGGAGACTGGGAGAGAGTCCCCTTTCCTTGCCTCAGTAATGAACTGGCACCAGATAGTAACTTGTCTGATATGAGCTTATCATTTAGCTTTTGTATTGAGTTTTGATGTTGGAGAGTTTTGTTTTATCTGCTCTTATAGTGAAAAGAATGAGCAAGGAAGAGGTTTTTGATTATTTGCA
The DNA here is from genome assembly GCF_003031625.1 of Empidonax traillii. NCBI lineage: Eukaryota > Metazoa > Chordata > Aves > Passeriformes > Tyrannidae > Empidonax > Empidonax traillii. Next base: position 19,607 of record NW_020955721.1, read on the forward strand.
TTTTTCAAGTACGAGCTCATCTGACTGTTGGAATGTTAGTAGGAGACAGCACGTCTGGATTAATGACGACAGATGATGCAAGCAGCTAATAATGGTGGAACCACTAAAAAGCTGAATGCAATTTGAGGTACTCTAGTACTTGAGAGGAGAGCCATAAGGCACTTGTATCTGGTGTGGCTTTATTTGGAATCTCGGGTTTAAGAAAAATGGCAGGAACCGGGAAGGGCTGCAACGAGAAAAATGCTATTGCACAGATGCAGAACTGCTTACTTTAGCATAAGGAGAATTGGAAGAAAAAATGAATGTTCTGTCTAAATGCAAGAGGGAGTAATTTGGACAGGTGCTTGTAAAAAAGTTCTGGCACAACACAAACTCTAAAAATTGCAGTGAATTAGGTTAGAAATTAGTATGAGCCTATGTCTTTGGGATAGAAGGGAGAGCCTTTCTGGTCTCTGAATCTGGAAAGAAGGGTACGGTATCAGAGCGGTTCTCAAAGCCAGCACCTTCAATATTCTCCAGAGAAGGCTTGCTGTGTGGCACCACTATGTGCTGACTTTGGCCCAGCTGGATGGGAAGGCTGCCTGTGCTTCTCAGTATGCTCTATTGAGAAGCTGGAGTCCAATGAGGAAACAGTAGAAGAGTTTTATTGTCTGGTGTTACTTTTTATTAACCATTGAAAACAGCAAAATATATATTTTAATGCCCAGTGTGTACCTGCAAGCAGGCACACTTCTAACAGTGCTTTGCATCTGGCATTTTTTGGTCTCTCTGGAAGCTGAAGTCAAATGTTTCCCCCTGTTTTTAGCTTTCAAATGAATTTCAAAACTGAGTTTTTTGAGGCAGTTTCTGGTAAGACTGATCTGGCTGAATCAGAGCCATTTCCAAGTGATTCTGTCCCTCTGCTGGCGGAGGAGAGACTACATTGCTGTTACCTGAGTTGACTTAGGCTATAGAGAATGTCTTTGTGAAATAATTCTCCAGGGGAATTCATTCAGGCTGTTGTATAAAGAAACTTACGAGAGAAAGAACATTTAGCAAAGACCAGTGATTGCTTTTACATGAAAACAATGGACAGAAGAGAGAAGAGGTACCAGAGAAGGGCTATGTAATGCTGAAAAACAGTATCTGAAATTATGTGGTTTGGATGTGGGGTTTGTGTTGAAAAAAATTTTTTTTGTGTGAAACTGCTGTTACAACCTGGGCAAACGTGCTGTAAATTACTGGAAGGCAGTAGCTGGTTATTGAATGTCCTTGTCTCTTGTTGAGTCTTTAGCTGTGTGCTTCATTTGGCAGGCTGCAGCATCATCATTCTGGATTTACCTCCTGATGTCTTATTCTAAGTTGTTGGCTTGTTTGTTTTTGGGTTTTGGTTTTGTTTTTTTTTTTTTCCCCTGGTGTTTGCTACCAATATCTGACAAGTTTTGTGGAAAGATTTCAGTGTTCTTAAAGGACTTACGTTGGCTGCCAGGTAGTCCTTTGGAAGCTCAGGGTGGTTGCAAGGTGATTTAGTGGGGATTCTGGTGAAATCCACCCTGGCTCTATGCCTGGCTTGGTGTACATAGGGAGAGCTTTTCTGCTGAGATGCAATAAACATTGAGGTTCTGTATTCATCACAAAATATACTTGCAAGCTGTTTGAATGAACTTGTTGAAGCTGTTGTGGTCTTTATAGCTGGTGTATATAGAAGCTATACCCACAGGGAAAATCAACAAATATTGCGTAGAGGTAGAGGCTTGGCAGCAATGCACACATCTTATGTTTTTAATGTCCTGTGTGTGTTTGCACCTTTGAAGACCGTGTAGCAGGAAAGAATTTTTTAAAATTCAATTCTTGATAAGTTAGGTTTATACCTAACCAAACTGGTCTTCTCCAGTATTACAGTTTCACTTACTGTCTCTGAGTTCACCAGTGAAGTCTGTGTGGGGAGATAAACGTAATGGAAGCACTAATTGATGTAATTTTTCAGCTCTGAAATCTGTATCAGGCACCAGTTCGATTGTAACAAGCCTACTTCTGGATTTGAACAAACCATACACAAATATGAAGACTGATATATGCTGACACCAGGTATTGAAACATTGAGAATTTTTCTGAAAGGTGTATGATTTTAATGGGTTCTTCATATATGTAAACCATGGTGGAAAAACTGATGAGAACTATATCTGGAATATATCAAATAAGGGCATATCTTATGTAATGGTCTATTGAAACACTTGAAAAATGCAGAGCTACTGCCCAAGGAATAAGGCAGATGAAATGAAGTAAATGGCTGGCTGATAAGTATTTTGAGTGGGTTATAAAACTTTTGTTTATGGCAGGAAGTTGAGCTTCTTCAAAAGGTATATGCTTATCTAATGGGTGCTGTAAAAATCCTGGAGAATGACCTGTTCTCACTAGATTCCAACTTGTGTGGAATTTCTTCTTTCTTTTCTTGGATAAGCTTCCTTTCCACTCTCAGGAGCTTTCCAAAATGCTGTCCTTTCCATAGTGATCCTTTTGCATACAGTTTTAATAGTAGTGCTCTGAAAGGGTTTGTGGAATTGAAGACTAACTTGGTTATGTTATAGATTGTTCATCAATATTATTAAAGTGAAAATTACTCAGTCGTGGACTTTCCTTATTTCTGTTATGTTGTTGGAATGTTTGTCTTATTTTTCTGCCTAACAATGTATAATTGACCAGGAGAGGAAGACTTCCTTGCAGGAGGATCTTTGTAATTAGTTGTCATGTCCTTTTGTCCATCAAACTGCTTTTGCCCAAGTAGTAGATTTCTCTGAGAGCTGTACATGCTTTGCACTGCTTGTGTCACTCTGTAGTGTTAAACTAAGACACTTAAACCAAGGCTGAACCTACATGACACATCAGTCAGAGCTGGTTTAAGTGGTTACTTGCTATCCCGTGTGCACCTCTAAAGATTCAGAGCAGTGAATTTGCGTCACTGTGTTTTTTCTTGACCCTTACTGCAGGGTCACAGGAAGTGTTGTTATGTGTGGCTTGGAGAAGTTCTGGGCTAGCCCATGTTACTCTGTTACTCAGCTGTGATTTCAGCTTGCTGGTTTTGAAGGTGGAGCTCTATAGCTTTGTGTTTCTATTATACAGGTATTTTTGGTTGCAAAGTGGAACAGCTTTGAAATTTGGAAGTGTAACAGGTAACAGTTATCTTCCTGTTGTACTGATTGTTACTAAAAGTTTTCTGGAAACACCTCCTTCCTTGAAGTAGCAGAAAGAATTTTTTTTTTTCTCCATTTTCTTACCTCTCAAGCTCTATAAGTAAGGAGAAGAGGATGGAATACCATGAGATTAAGACTGCATTTATCTATTTTTCCTTCCGTCTTTCTCTTTGAACAGAATTTGGTTGGGGATGGGAGAGCCTTGGGGAAAAAAGAGCTAGTCTTTCTGAAGCAGTAGAGTTGCTGTGCAGTGTTTTGCAGGTGACAGCTTTGTGTGATGGCACAGGGGACAGGTTTGCTCAATTGCAACTTTAAGATTTCAGTTCAATGTGTACAGTGTGCTAAATGTAATAAGAGGTGTTTTGATGCCATGTGGGTGTTCAAATGCTCATGCAGGAAGTGACTAATACAGCTGGGCAGGTAGAGCTGCACTAATGAGACCAGAAAGAAAATGGGCTTTATTTATAACAGAGCAGCTGTTGCTACCCAACTTTAGAGAACACATCACAGTAGGACATTTAGTGTTGCTTTAGCATACTGTTGCTTTGACTGCTTATTCACATTTTATAAATTATATTTTTGGGGTTTTTGATTTAGAGATGTTATCTGCATGTATCATGTCTTGGATTGTACAACACATATATTAATTGTGCTAATAATGTGGGATGCAAACTCAAGCAAACAAGAAATTGCTCACAGGTTTGGTTTTTTTTTCTTTCCTTTTTTTTTTTTTTTTTTTTTTTTTTTTTTTTTTTTTTTTTTTTTTTTTTTTTTTTTTTTTTTTTTTTTTTTTTTCTTTTAATAAACTGGAAAAATATAGGAAAACTGATCAGGCTTGACTGCCCTATAGTGACCACAGTGGAAAAACCTTGGAATCATGTCTGCTTGTAACTCTGGTTCAAACTACCTTAAAAACCAAATTTGTCTCAACTTTTTTGGGAAAGCATGGTGCACTTTGGAATGGTTTCATCTGAAATGAGTTGCAAAATTGTGAAATTCTAAAAATTTTTTTTTCCACAGAACCTGTTAATTTGGGGAAGTGGTATGTAATTGTTGAAATGTCCTTGAGCCTGTAAATATTGTATTACACTACTGTAACAACACAAATACCTGCCATGATAATTAAACCCTTCATACTGAAGTTAAATTACAGGTCATATAATGAAAGGGAAAATATATAAATTTTGCATAACTTTCTCCTTTCATGTTCCCTTTTGGATTTCTATGTTTGGACTCTTGCTGTTACTTTCTCTCTGAATTTGCACACCTCAGGCATTATAAAGCTCCAGTAATATAGGCAGAATTGCAATGTTCTCATCTTAATGGTGGCTAAGTAAAAGTCCTAGTCTACTCATGTGGACTTTTCCCTCCATTTTTTTGTTGTTTTTGTTGTTGTTTTTTGCTCCACTTTTCTGCTTATATCTCTTGAACAGTTTCTGCAGGCTGGCCAGGTTTTCTTTTCCCTACTGCACTTGAATTTAATGCTTAATGTGTTTTACTTTCCAAGGGTCTCTTAAAAGCGCTTCTTTTTTTGTGGTAGTCATGTGAAGTCCAGTGTAAATTCAGCATGTGTATTTTTTCTTTACTAGAAGTGTCTTCCATGTATCACAGTTACAATTTGCTGTCTGCTGTTACAATAAAGCAGTCCTAACCCAGATTTCTAGATCTGCTTGGTTTCTTCCAAATGGAAATGTTCCATCCCAGTTGAATCTGTGGGCAAAATCCTGGCAAACACTTTGAAGAACTCTGAGGGTAAACTTTGGAGAAACCCACTTATTTGGTTCCTCTGTCAGTGTATTAAAAAACAACCAAACAAAAAAACCCCAAGAAATCACATTTCACTAAAAATCTTTAGTGTTTCAGTGATTGAGTGGGAAACTAAACATTGCAGGATGTCTGTCTTTTGTGTTTACAAGTTCTGTACACAGGTAATGCAATGTTTAACTGCAGGTTTTCGTCATGTATCATCTGCCAATTTTTTCATGAGGTAACTTAACTCTCTAATCATTCTGACAGCATCAAGGTGTCCCGGTCTTGTGGGACTTAAGCAAGATTCACTTTTTTTCCATCCAGGCAATTTTAGACCCCTGTAATACCCTATGGTTGATCCTAGAGTAGGGTGGCACTGTTCTGGTGTGTGTACCTCTTCCTTTCTTGCTGTCCATTAGGGAGTGAGTGCACTGAAATGCAGCAAGAACAGCACGGTGGAGGTGACAAAGGAATGAAATTGAATGGGGCAGAGTGCCTTGTTTGTAGATGCTGTGCTGTGGCATGGGCAGTGAAAGGAGTCTGCTGATGGTCATCCTTTAAGGCTTCTGATGTGGGGATGAAGGCTAACCAGCTGGCTTGGTGAAGAATAAGACCATCGTGGTGTGGGGAAGGCCTGTTAGAGAGGGAGCAGAAGAGATGTGGGGAACAAAGGCTGCAGGGGAGGAGAGAGGCAGGGTGCCCACAGGCTGAAGCTGAGGCTGCAGGGCTCTGCTCGCACTCTCCATTTGCTCTGCCTAGGATGAGATCTCTCCTGGCACATATCTCTCTAGCAGCTGATCAGCATAAAGTAACTGCCTAGTGTGCTAGTAGTTATTCCCTTAGTTTAAGGGTTAGTTTTTTCCCTCCATGTGTGAGGATCGACTTCCAGCATTGCTAACAAAGTGCATAGAAGCTGATACTCTCCTGTAGAACTCCTTTTGAAGAGTAGCATTATTACAGCTTTCATGAGTCTAGAAGCAATGGGATGAGAGAGAATAGTGTAATAGTTGAGGTAGGAGAACTGCATTGTTGAGGGGTTTTTTCCTGGTAGTATTAGAGCCTTCCAAGGTCATCCTAGCCAAGTCCCTGGGGACTTCTCACCCATGACCACTTATTGTAATGACTCAGTTTTGTGAGCTCACCCTTGGCACTCAGGGTTGCTAGGAGCTATGCTTTGAGGTAAATGAAGCTGATATTGGGCAAAATACATTCTTGTTTGCAATATGTTCATATTCTATAATGAGAAATTAATAATTTTCTTTAAAGGTTAGGTGTGTAGAAATAGCTAAGGAGGCACATTAAAAATAGCTTTTATGATCTCTGTTTTATCATCTTCCTGTGGAAAAAGACTTACTAGCCTGTTTTTCCTTACTGATTACAGTTTTGCAAGTGAGAAATCAAGTGAAACTGTAATTTGCAGTTAGTTTTAAGCATTTGTACTTTGGAGTTTGCAATCAAAATGTGTAACTCTATGGAAGTTAGCACTGGTGTGGGGTTTCTACTTTTTTCCTAATTTTAATAATGTTTATTGCTTTTCTGATTTATATAAATTTGTCAGACTTCCTCATATATAACAAGCTGTTCATTGTGCAAAACTTGCACAATTCTGCATATGAAAGCAGAATGAGATGTAAGTGGTCATTTGGGGGAATCATTAATCAGTGTAAAGACTCGGGCACTCTTGTATTTCACTTGAACCATATGTAAGTCTTTTCTTCAGTCTTCTGTAATTCTTAGAATAATTACATTAAAGTATTTTACTGAATAGGTGTTTCAGTAGAGGTTGAAAGTAGACGCCAAAGACCTCATTATTAAACATGGCTGTGTAATTAAGATACCTTATGCACAAGAGTACAGCAAGTAATTAATTTTCCCTGTAATAAAATCTATTTCATTAAATGGAAGTTATTTAATAAAATGTTCTTAAACTTTCCTTGATAATGCCTTACCATTGCTTGACAGCAAGTGAGTTGCAGATTTAAATATAAACATACTTTGGGTTTTTCACATTTGTCATTTTTACATGAGTGACCCAGTTTTAAAGGATTATAATTTCATGGAATCATAAAATGGTTTGTGTTGGAAGGGACCTTAAAGTTCCAACCCCCTTCCATACTCAGGGTTTCCACCCACTAGATCAGGTTGCCCAGGGCCCCATCCAACCTTGACTGTGAACACTTCGAGGGATGGCACATCCACAGCTTCTCTGAGCAGCCTGTTCCAGAACCTCACCACACCACTGGTATCTTAGTATAAATTTTAACAGGTTTATTTAGTTACTTTTTCATGTTGTTTGGGTGAATTACCCTGCTCTCAAGTGAAGTTTGACAAAAATTATTCTTTTATATACTTTTTCATTATTTCAAGTATGTCACCTTAAATTTACACAGGGAATATATACAGTTTGTAAAGGAGAGGAAAGTTGAAAGAGTGGCTTTCATTCGGTTAGCTACTGAATTTCACATGTGCCATCTTAATGTTAGTATCATTAGTTACTTGGTACTGAAAACTCAGTAATCCTCTGTGTTTGTAGGAAATTATGGAGCTGCACACAGTGGGATAGGAGGTGATCATTCAGGGAAGTGTGGAGTGCCAGGGACTAACTCTAAAGGGATGCATATGCCATCCCTCTCTATCCAGTTGGGAACAAGGGGGTGGGAAAGTCACTGAACCTGAACTCTTGGCGCCAAGAAAAGTTCTCAGACGTGTTTTAATGAGTACTAGAAATACTAATGGCTGGGGAAAGTCCTTTTTTGGGAGTTGTCAAGCTATTTCTCTCTCCTACTGTGTTTGTAGAAATTCTCAGCTTTTATGTTCTGCTGGTTCAAAAACATGTAGCATATTGGAGAGGTGGTGGGGGAGTGAAAAGTAGGCACACATGGACAGAAATTCTAAAATTGCTGAGTTTATTAGGAACCTAACAAAGCCAAACATTGTTCTCATGCAGTGATGTTTTGATTCTTACAGAGGAATGTCAGTACAACTCAGAACTTAGTTCTGCAGCAGTATGCCACCCGTTTTCCTCATTGCAAGCAGCATTTTGGTGAAAAGTTATAACAAACACATCACTTATCTTAGTGTTTGGGCATTCTTCCAAAACCACCAAAGTCACAAATACGAATATTCCTGCCTTTCTTTTGCACAAAAAATCAATGTGGTTTGGGCCAGCAGTTTCCTGGATGGAAGCAACAGCAGTTGTGGCACCTCCTGCTATTTGGTGCAGTTTAAAAAGAGACTTTACAGTTGCAGAACCATTACTGCATGAAGATGTGGGCAACAGGAAGAGTTCAGAGGGGAACCAATTTGTATATGTGTTATTGAAGTAAGGAAAATTAGGTGGATCAGAAAATTTTGAAGAGTAGACTTTTTTCCGCTGTGTATATCAGGCAAGAGGACCTTATGTTCCAGGAAAAAAAACTGTAGGAGAGAAAAGATACAAACTGTGGAAAAAGTAGGGACTTCCTATGAAAGGCTGTTATGGGTGTCCCTTCTTTCTTTTTCCTGAATTTTCTCTTATCTTCTTCCTCTCCCCACAGAAGGCAGCACAGCTGGGGCTGCTTTCTCCTTTCTGAGGTAAACTCCTGCAGCTAGTGGGGCCTCTGTAGAAGCTTGTATTGGTGGCATATGATGGCCAATGATTGCTAAGCCATAGGGGGTAACTGCAGTGTACAGACCTGGAAGAACTGTTGGTTTATTTTTCTAAAAATAGCAATTCTTATCCCATTAAAAGTCTGAAACAAAACTAGCATTTCAAGAGAAATCATATTTGAATAGACAGATCAGTGGTGTTTGACATGTGCTGTGCTTCCATTTCAATGAAAATGTCAATTAAATGCTAAATCAGATACTCTAGAAAAGTTTTCTCCTCCTTGCTAACAACCGTTCTCTTTATTTCCATGTCTGTCACGAAAGCTGTTGATTGTTTCTTTTTGGTCTTGCAAAATCTAGAGTTGGAGACATGTATGTCTTTGTGTACAACCCCCCTTGTGTTCTCTGTTACCATGTTTTGTACCAATTCCTTTCTATTCCTGTGCTGCTTCAGTTCCTACTTAGTAGCATCTCTCCCACCGAGGATATTCTTTGGAAATAGTTAATGAAACTAGAATCTCCTCAAAGAGTATTGAATTTAATTACTGCTAGAACCTGTGGTTTCAGAAGTGGAGAAGGATATAGTTGACTTGATAACTCCTTCACATCACTTCACCTGCCCACTTCCTGGTCCCCGAGGTGCAGTCTTTACTGATGATGCTTTGAAAACTCTGATGCCTACTGGTAGGGCAAAACTGCTTCTTTAAATATTCAGTGTAGTAACCTAGTTTCTGGAGTCCTACAAAGCTTAATGCTGGCAGAAGGAAAGTATCGAGGTAGCTAACAACCTGATCATCATTTTTCAAACCCTCATAGTCAGTAATTCTTAATTATTTTGGTTTGTTTTTTTACAGGGAGTCGCATTGAGACAAACTTGAATTAATTTTGTTTGTAAATAGGTAGGCGGTATCTACCGAAATGAAAAGTAGTGGTTTTCTTCTGATTGTAAGCAGTTTTATCTTGCATAACCATTTTTAAGTTGGAGTCTCTGGAAATGATACCTTTTCTCTTGGAACAGAGCAATGAAATGTATTTAGTAAAATTTTTTTGCAGTGTATGGCAAGTCAATGAGGTTGCCTGTTCGTAGTATCTCTTTTAATAATCATTGGTTTGTTCTTATAGTCAGCTGCTTCAATGTTTTGTAGCCTATGTGACAGTTGTTGGTAGAGTTTCCTCTCTGCTTCTTGGTCTGAGGTTGCTGAAGATACCTACTAGCTGTTTCATTAGGAGCAATGCATTTCTTCTTAAAAAGCCTACTTACTTCTTAACAATTCCTTTTGCTTTAGTTTCACAGATAGGACCCCTTTATCCTTCAGGGAGACAGCTGAGAGAACAGGAATTGTACCAACAGAAGTGGGAAGTGTGAAGACCATCTGAAGGGCTGTGGGGTGGGTGTGAGGGCAGATGCCTGGTTCAAACCTGAAGCTCAGTGAAGGATTTCTCTGCATGCTGCTGAGCATTTGAAGTACTTGAACAAAATGGGAAAATACACGTGAGCATTCATAAACCTAATAATCACCTGGCTATGCCAAAATACAGGCTGTTTCCTGAAGACTATAAATTTTCACACTTGTGCAGGAAACACTGCTGCTTAGACTCATGTGGAGGGAGTGATCAAGTGTGATCTGAAGGTGTAGATTGACATGACAGGTAAGATGACTGGTGGCCAGCTACCTCTACAGGAGTTTCCTTGGCCGTGTGTTTCCCACTTTTCTCTTGTGTTGCAAACTAGTGATCATGTGTCACAGGGACAATTAATTCAGCTGCTTCATCTGTTGGAAAACTAATTTAAAAACACTTCAGTCTCCTGTGTTAGCCAGCTGAAAGTTCTCTCCTTGCAGCCTTGTGCTTTGCTCTCTAAAGCAGAGAGGAAGAATGGAAAGCTATATCGACTTCTTTCATATGTTTTTAGCCATTAGTCAGGGTGCAGTCTCAGGTCATGTCAGTCCTGGCTGCCTGTGACCTGATGGAGTGGCTGATGCATCTGAAACTGGGCGGGGATACCTGGACCAGGTGGTATGTGAGACATGTGGCTGTAGCTGCATCTGAAACCTTTCAGGTCCATGTAGGTGTGTGATCATATAACTGGAAATCTTGGGTAAAACTCTGATGCAGGATAAGCCTGGCATACCATCCAGAAAGAGAAGTCTGTGTGGGTAGAACTCTTCTTTTTCCTTTCTGTTCCAGGCCAGTCTCTCTAACCAGCTGAAAAGTATGGCTCCAGAGATCTGAATTCAGTGATGGCAAGTTACATCCACCTTTCTCTCTGTATTTGTACACTGTTTGGGACTGTTGTTATTCTCCAAGTAATTAAAAACATGAGGCAGAGAAAGGAAGCCTTATTTTACCTTGTGTTGTTTTGGGTTTTTTTTTCCTACATGCAAGTATTTCCACAGCCTTATCTGATTGCAACAGTATTTTTTGCAATAGTGGAATCTCTTCCTCACTGTTAACACTGAGATTTTAGCCAGGGGTCTAACCTGGGGCATTTTGACTTACTCATTTTTGCCTCACCATAAAAGCTGTCGGAGTACAACCCTACATGCAACAGCTTAGTCAAATCCATATCAACATTTGAAATAGTAAAAGGCTTGTAGTAAAGGTCTTATTATATTGTTATGCTTTTTTAAAAACACAGATTTATGCTTATAAAGAGCATTGATTTGTTTTGTCTTTTTTAAAGAGAATTTGTAACAAATGGGAAATCATAATTTCTTCTCTTGTGGTGGACCTGCGGTGAAAAGGAGTATTTTAACAGCCTAGTCAGCTGATAATACTGTCTTTAGGAATTTAAATGAACTTGCTTCATATTTTCTCTGCTTTAGGTGAAAGTGGGAATTGGAATATATTGATCTGAACACAGTTTGTTTTTCCTGGTATATAACATGTATTGTGTGCTTCCCCCCTTGTTTTACTGTTTCTGATGATTTTGTAGTGTTCTAAAGATTCTAGCTGCTTTTGACAAAGTCTGCAGCAATCAATACACAAATTCTCTGTTAATCAAGGTGAAGTTCCAGCTTCAGGTGCGACCCAATTCTGGCAGACTTGAGTAGACTGACCTGGCACAGTAACAAGTCCCAAATTACAGCCAGAATTTGATCAGCAGGAGAATTAACTCTGATAGTTTGGCTGTTAAATGTGCTGTTTAGAAATTACCATGCACTAGACGAGTGAAGATCCCTACTGGATTAGATCACTTGTGAAGCATAGTTGTCCTTTAAGGGGATTTTTTCTTCTTTGCCATAGTTTTCTGCTGAGGTATCTTGGGTAACAGTGTAACTGTTTTGTGATGGGTAATTTGATCCCAACCAGGGTGTCACTTTTGCTTTCACTTCTGCTTTGCCAAGTGTGGATCAGAACGACTTTAAGCTTTTACCTCAGCTCCCTGGAGAAGGCTGTGCTGTTTGCACTTCTTTATCATGTATATTTGCTCTCTGTTGTGGCTGTATCCATCATTTCATTAAATATGTATTGAAATGTGGTTTTAACTTAACAATGCACCGTAAGAAATGACTTCATAAAATCATGGGAAATTGGAGCTGTAGCACAGTTTCTGGGGTTTGTCTGAATGATGTTGTGTGGGGAACAGCTTGAAAGTCTGCAGTAGCCCTTCCCAGATCTATCCCAGAAAATGGGTCAGCATGCACATCTGTCATTTAAGCTGTGTAAAAGTTACCAGTTTCTTTCACTTTGTGGTAGCTTTAATAGCATAGCTTTTCACCTAAAGCAACTTTATTTGTTGTGGATAGATACTGGTCTCGTGAGATGGAAAGAAGGCAGAGCAAAATAACTATTTGTAAATCAATCATAGCTATTTTGTAACAACTTGATTGCATGAACAAATTTCTTTAAGTTACCTTGTTTGTAAGGAGAGACAAGTGATGGGACTGTAACTTCATATATTCCACCTTAAATCTTAGAAATAAGATATGTTACTATTACTCCTGGCAATCACCTGCCAGTTAAAAAGTACTTTTCAGGCATTCTTCTGCTTGTATATATGCAACTCTGCTGTTTCTATATTAAATTTATCAAGTAAAGAGGGCACAAATTGGTTTCATGTCTGATAGTCAAGAATGAAAATATTGATTATAAAATACATATGCAAGAAAACTCATGACCTCAGAGCTGGCAGACGTGGAAACTAAATAGTTGTAGGTATCTTTCTGAGGGAAACCAGGACAGTTTAGGAATGGCTGTAAAATGCTTGTCCTTTTTTCTATGGGCCAGAGTATGTAGATGATCAGGTTAGTCAAGAGAATAGCTGAGATTATTATGTTAAAAGTTCTTGCAATTTTTGAGTAATCACCCACATCCATGCTGGCTCTGTTAGGTTTTGTAGCAATCTTCTGGGACAGTGTAGTGAAATATGTAGGAGCATACTTCTCCTCTCCTACCTTCTTTGCTTGATTAAGAGAGCTTTATTTTATGCTAAGCACCGCTTTCTGTTGGAAGAATATTAAGCATCATGAAGTATTTCTGTAGGTACAGTAGTAAAACACAGCAACACCCATTGCAGGAGAAACCAAAAGTCGATTAAATACTGCTGATGATACCAACTGGGCTTATCTGTATTAGAGACTCAGTAATACAGAGTAGTGAACAGACTGTGCAAATATGCAGTGGTTTGCGCCCTGTTTTATTAGAAAGGGGAATGCTGCTTGGCAAGTGGGAGTTCATTCCAGCTCTCTTGTCTGGTGGAGAACCTTCCTACTAAATACTAGAAGAGTGAGCTATTGATCTCCTTTTTCATCATATATAGTTGTTGGATAAATTGTCACTGTTGATAGACTTTGCTTGGCTGCACCTGAAGACTGAAGTGATGTTTCTCAGTGAAGATTAGGACCACAATTTTTCAGTCTTTTGCAAGAGTTTATCATGGAATGGTTTGAGTTGGAGGGAACTTTAAAGATCATTTAGTTCAAACCACCCTGCTGTCTGTAGGGATACCACCCGCTAGACCAGGATGCCCAGGGCCCCATCCAACCTGGTCTTGAGGACTTCCAAAGCTTTTCTGGACAACCTGTGCCAGTGTCTCACCACCCTCATGATAAAATATTTCTTCCCAATATCTAATCTAAACCTACCTTCTTTCAATTTCAAGCCATTGCCTCTTGTCCTGTCATTCCACGCCCTTTGTAAAAAGTCCCTCTCCAGTTCTCCTGTAGGCCCTCTTCAGGTACTGGAAAGCTGCTGTAAGGTCCCTGGAACCTTCCCTTCTCCAGGCAAAACAACACCAACTTCCTCAGCCTCTCTTCTTGTACCTTTTTAAGCATTGGTCCTGTAGGAGAGCATCATATACATGAAAAATACCTGCTCAGGTAACTCAGCACACTTTGGTTTAATCTCCTTAATGGAAAAGGGAGAATAGTATGTTGATTTGGGGGTAGTTTGTTTTTTTGTCTGTTTGTTTTCTTTCTAATTTATTTTTTCTGAGTTAGTGTATTTAAATATATTACAGTAAACATGTTGTGACTCTTCTGGTTTTGGGAGGTCAGGCATGCTGAAAGCAAGAGTTACTGCCCAGTGGCAGGGGGAAGGCTCCCACGCTGCCTAGTTGGTGGCTGCTGCTTCACCCATGTCCCATCTTGTTCGACCTGTTACCTCCTTGCCATCCTCGGGTGTCAGCATGGGCGCTTGCAGTTTGTCTTTGCCACGACAGAGCACTCAGGTGATCAGGATGGACACAGATTAGGCTTGGATGGTAACAAATTGAGAAATAGGTGGCAGTTCCTACATGTCTTGTGCTGGCTGTAGGAGAACAGGCTGTCCTCTGAATTTAAGGTTGAAAATTAAAGAATTAACTGATCACTTTTTATCTTATTTTACAAGAATCAATTGTGCAAGTTGGTTTGTTCTGGTTCTGTTATTTGGCTGTGATGTTTTTACTCCCATGCTGAAAGTCCAACAAACCATTACTGTCACAAAGAAGGTCTTGCTTTTTTGCTACATGTATTTCCTAATACTACTGTGACCCTTTGAGCAGGGTTCACTCCTGAGATGGCCAAGTTATTCAAGCCTGCTGTGATATGTGAATGGTCTTCTGGCCCTTGCTTCCCTTCTGTAATCCTTTCCTGCACCTGCTCAATTTTAGTGGGGTCTTTTGGTCTCATTCCTAAGCAGGAGCAATTGCCTCTGTTTTCCTACCCAAAAAGGGTGGGTATCTGGTTCAGTCTGTTGTCCTCAAAGCTCTTCTTTCTTGAGCATCTTCATATCTTTTAGTAAAAGTGAATGTGTACCTTCTAAGGCATAGAAAAAATACCATACACATACTTAGCTAGCATTGCTAATATGCACATCTGGACAAAATCAGAAAGGTTTTGTGCTTTTCCTTTTTCCCCTTAATGAAGGGATTGGGACAGATTCCTCCAAGGTTTGCAGTTTCTGCCATGCTTCCTCACAGGTTACCTTCCTCTGCTGGGATTTCCCCTTCCCTTTGCCCCCACATACCACGGGAAAAGAGATGAAAGATTGCTTTATCTTGCACTCTTCGGGGCTCCCAGAGATTGTGAAAGCTTTCTGCCAGTCGATCTGTGTCTGGCTCTGGCATGCCTCTTGACCAGAGAGTGACCCAGCTCAACAGGCAGCCATCCAGGTGTACCAGCCCTGGTGACTTACAGCCACGGGACTAAGCACATTACCTCTGCTGTGGGTTATTGAAGATGCCAAAACACCAGGACAGAAAGCACATAACCTTCATACATGCTGATGGCATGCACTAGGTTTGATGAATAGTGGCAGGCAGATGCCTGATGTAATGCAGTGTTTTTCATAAAATTGTTTGCTTTTTTAATTCGCTCAGTGAAGTAACAGGAGATGAAAAGGCAAAGAGGAAGAGCTCTGCAGGTTGATAATTGTTTACATCTTGCAAAGGAGAATTACGGTAATAATCAGTTTTTCTACAAGTAATTTTCTATAAATACGAAGACTGTACTTACAGGATATGTGAAGAGGAACATCCTTGATGGATCCTTTCAAGGTAGTTCAACATGAACTTGTGACACAATAGAAGTTTTTTTTTAGCAGAATTCTCTGGTTCAGCTTTTATTAATAATAAATGTCCATTTTAAATACAACTCAAATACACTATTTTGAACTTCTCCTGGATCCTTTTGAGGTCAGTGATACATGCCCCAATAAAACTAGTGAAACCCTTGCCTTATGAGGGAAGGAGTGATGATTCTTAACTGGAGTGAGGTTACAGATAATGGTTGTCAGAGAAGATGGTGGAGCAACTTAATGAGAAAGGGATTCAGAAAGTAATTTATTGTAAGTCTACTGATAAATTAATTAAATTTAGTCAAAGGGAGAAAAATTGGGGATCCAGACTGATGAAGTTAGTACTCAAACCACAAAAATGGTCACAGAACCATAACCCTTAAGGCAGGTGCAAAATGCATAGTAAAAGTTTGCACATTCTTTGGTTGGCACTTCTTGAATCGTGTCTACTTGGATTTCATTTGGTTAGCACCTACCACTGTGGAGTCCTGAACTGTGGTGAGTCCTTCAAGTACTTTCCATGTTGGGTTGTTTTTTGTGTGTGTGTGTGTTGTTTTGGTTTTTTTAAGAAAATAAATTCAAAATTACACACTTCCCAAACCTACAAGAAAAGTAATTCTCCACTGATTTGGAACTTATCAACAAAAATGAAAGATGTTTCCAGTGAACAAGAAATGGATAGGATTTTGCTTATAAATAAAGGGAATTTTAATCCAATTGTTTTCGTACCAGTAGAATATAAAAGTCTCATAGACTGTATTATCCTTTCGCTTGCATCTGTGCATTTAAAAAAAAAAAAAATTTTTTTGTATGCATAACTTCCTTGGTAATTTACAAGGGAATCATTTGGTGTGCTGGTAGAAATTAAATTTCTCTACAGAAGTCCATATTACATTGGGCTTTACATTTCAGCATTAGCGTAAGAAGAGCAATTTAGCATATAGATTTCTGAACTAAGAGTAAAGTTTCAGTTAGAAAATGTTTGTTTGTATGTGTCTGTTTTAAAGTAGAATAGCCCCTTCTTTAAGGAATACAGCTGACCAAGTACAGCCTGCAAAGGTTACATCCAGCTTGAGCCAGGCTAAATGACAGGTACAAATCAGTGCTTCTCCAATCTGGTTTGAACTTTGTTTGCTGTGTAGCTAACAAAGGTTCCCTTTAAAAGAAAGCTCAGGAGGTGGAAATAATTTTCTGACTTCAAGTACAATGCCACCTGTTTTTGTGTTCTGTTGCTGGTGTTGCTGCTTTTTGAGGCACTAAGTGTATCAGTGTAGAGTCTGTGTGTGTTTCCTGTCCCTGTTCCTCCCTGCCAGGGCTATCCCCTGCACCCTCACCTGCCCAAAAAACAGCTTTAAAAGAAAAAAAAAAGTCAGGAATTGGCAGAGGGAGGTATATACTGCTCTCCTGATAATTTAGACATTACCTTTTTGTAGGATGAAATGTGCTAGAGCCTGCTTTCTCCTTGTGAATTGTAACCAGAGCTAACCCTCACTGAGGTGCTTTACAGAAGTGAAGCACAGCTGAGCATAAGAGCTGGATACTACCTGACATTTAGCACCAAACTGCAGCTCAGCTGCTTTTAAACATATGAGTCCTTCCTCATGCTGTGAAAATACACCATGCTGTTGCATACATTGAGTTCTGAGGTCCTTAATACACAGTGATATTCTTAAAACTTGGGAATTTGACATTGTGAGAAGCAGATATTGAGGGCATAAGGTTCTTGAAAACAAAAAGAAAGTGAAGGAAAATAAAAAAAAATATAGTTTTACTCATAAGAGATCTTTTGTTTTGTTTTTTCTTTCCCATTCTGTAGCACCTCCTGAGTCTGTGGCAGCAGGTTGCCTAAGAGGCTACCTCTAAAGCTGTACTGCCACCAGTTGCTGATGCTAGTGCACAAAGATGGACTGTTTTGGTAGGACAAGGCTCCATTGAAGGTACTGCTAATAAGCTCTGTTCACTTCAGTCCCATTCAAAGCACAGGAAAAGGATCCATCTCTACCAAACTTGAAAAGCCGAAACTATTAGAGGTTAAAAATTATGTATTTCAAGTGGGTGTAAAACAGACTTTTAAAATAAACACTGAAACCACACATGACTCTTACCACATATATTAATCGTATTCTGTGTGGTCATGAAATACAGAAAGTGTTGAGCTTTGTATTCCTTCATTTTTATAAATGCAGGTTTGTTCCAACTAGCATTTAATATAAGCAATGTTTAAGTACCAACTTCGATGTCGGATACAATGCACATTCTCACTATGAAGTACTACTCCATTATAGCTTAGTTTACTCTTAGAAAAAGGATTTGCCTCTGTTAATATCTCCCTAATGCTTAAAAAAAACACCCAAAACCCAAACCCATGAAGTAGTTGTAGATGGGATTATTTTGACTATTTGGTTTCAAAGTGTTGTACCTATATTTCTCTGAAAAAACCTTATACCAATCCTAGTGCAATGGCTTTTTATATTTCTATAGCAAATTATTTTCTTAGTTTAGTGTGTTTGAGTTCTGTAGTGCTGCATTGATTGTCATCTGCTTTTTAAGTACAGCTTTATGATACACAGGGTCATTCTTCCAAGAAGAGTCACTCTTGTGGGGCCATACGCCTGGTTTCAATTTTTAAATGCTGCTACATATGAATTAGTGTCCTACAGGTATAAAATGTGGACATTCCCCAACTTGCAGTTAGTGGAGTTTTGGGGATTTTTTTTTTGTTTTTTTCTTTTTTCTCCTCATACTATTGAGCACATCCTTCTTCTCTGCATTTAGACTTGTCCATGTAAAAGCTAAACTGACCCTATCCTTCTTTGGATGTGGTTAAGCTCTGCTCACTTTTTAGAGCTGAAAATGAAATTTAAGGAGGTTCCTCCCTAAGCGTGGGGGCTAGGAGAGCTTTCTCTCCATACTGCAGACAGATCTGCCTCCATCCTGACCTGCCTGCACCCTGAGCGGAGGAGTGGTGTGCTGAGGTGTTCTCCACCATGCTCTGGTCTGAGACTGCTGCAACTATCCACACTCTGCTTTTCTTTATTGAACATATACCTAAGCTCTTTGCTCTCCATAGTTTTACCTACATTGTTGGGAGAACAGATTTAACACAAAAGGGATTTTTTTGAAATCAGTATGAAACTTGGGTTTGATACAATGGTATCTCTTCTAATCGTCTGTCTCCTGACTAAATTATCATTCAGTTAGAGCCCATATAGCTTAATTGCTGAGGCAGCAATGACAGCATTGTGTTGCTTTTTCAGGGTTTTTCTATCCTTTAGCTTAAATACTTAATTAGTAGAGTCTTTGTGTCTTCTGGTACCACTATGCAGCAGTGAGATCTGTGTCCAAATCTGAGGTGTTTCCATTTTATTAACAAGTGTATTGTTTGGCAGGTCCCTCTAATGGAGCATGCTAAAGAATAAGCAGTCTAGGGAAATCAAACTTGCCAACCTCGAAACACTAATTCCTGGAAAGACATGCTGGTTGCACCCATTTTTCTCTGCATGGAGTTACTCAGTGAGGAAGGAGTTGGGCTGGTGGTCAGCTCCACTTGTACAGTCAAAACTCACTCACTCAGGATTACTTGGGACAGACACGTTTTGGCCTGGGTCCTTTCAGACTCTCAAGATCCAGCAGGGTTTATTAACTTGGGCTCACTGCTAAGCAAATGCAACTCTTGTGCGCCCAGACCAAGTAGGATCTCCTGTTTTGACCTGGAGTCCAAGCTGTTGAAACCTGCCAAGCGTGAAGGGTGCAGATCTGAGTTCAGTGTGGTTCTTGCATCCAGGAGCTCTGGAAACACGTTGCAGATATCTGACCATATGGATCAGCTGGGACCATCAGGGCTTATTAGGTCAACAACAGTTTCTGCCCTGTTAACCTCAAGCTTGTTTCTGTGCCTGATCTTAGTTCCGTTTTTAGTTTGTTTGGATTTTTGTTTTTGTTTTGGGGTTTTTTGCTGGGTTTGGGGGGAGGGTGTGGTTTGTTTGTTTGTTTGTTTGGGGGTTTTGTTGTTTTTGTCGTTCTTGTTTTTCTTGGGAGAGAGGTGTGTCTTTTAAAACTAACTCTGAGGTGTGGGGAAATTTATTAGCTTCATCAGCCTCAGGCTCCGCTAAAAATTCTTGCACTTGCAGTATGGTATGTTAGGAGCTTCCTGGAAGCAGACTGCAGAGGCACTGAGTGTGCTCAGCAGGAACCAGCTCAGGGCTAGCACTGAGTTAGAGCTGATAGACTCTGATCTAAAATCGACTTTTAATTCCTCTGTGCTATGATTCCCAGCTCATTTTGCAGTGAAACAGGATCCACTGTGTGCTTTCTCACAGCCTGTATGAGCCATGATAGTGGAGCTCTGACCATTACACCCAAAGTACGGAGGCCTGGATGGGCTCTGCCACTTAGGACTTGTGTTTTGGTTTTGTGGCATGTGTAGCCATGGTATGTACTAGTGAGACTGTATATTTAATACCTGCAGATGCCATAAGGTTAATTAGCTCTTCTGTTTGGATTTGAAAATACTCTCTGGAAAAATTGCAGTGTGCTTGATGTAAGTCAGAATAATTTTAAGACAATATGCTTGATAGTCTGTGGACTGTTAATGGTACTTGAAATTATTTTTGCTCACAAAATTCATGAATGCTTGCTTAATTTTTCCAGGCAAAAGGTCATACAGCTCTTATGGGTTTTCTTTCATATGCAGGTGCAGCTGGGACAAGCGGATATAAAATGCCCTATCACAGAGTGCAGCGAACACCTGGATGAAACAACTGTCCTCTATAACCTGCCCCATGATGACATCATCAAGTACAAATATTTCCTGGAACTCAGCCGCATTGACTCCAGCACCAAGCCATGTCCTCAGTGCAAGCACTTTACAACCTTCCGGAGGAGAGGCCACATTCCTACCCCTGCCAAATTGGAGAACAAGTACAAAGTGAGCATGCTTTCCAGGGCTGTGGGTTAGATGGCACTGCAAAAGTAGTACAGCATTCAGTGGGCATTAAATGAGCTTTTTTTCCTTCACTGGAGCTGTGTGCAAGCTGTGATTAGGAATGTGAATCTGTAGTACGTTGTTGATTAACTCCTTATTTGACTTCAAGCAGTTCAAGTACTTAAACTTCAGCCCTTCTTTTTTTTTGTCAGGGGGTATAGTTTTGTCCTGACATACATTTTAATTTAAAGAGCATTTTCTATCTGACGTGCGAACAAGATGGTCACAATCAGAAGAGACTGAGGAAAGGGGACTTATCACTATAACTGATAATTCCAGACACACGTCTCTTTAAGTTTTCCCTGAAACTCTGGGTAAATGAAGTCTAGTCATTTAGGGTGTTAGGCTGTTTGCTTTCCTCCTTCCTTAGTAATAGAACTGTTGTCTGTCCTGCTTTTTGGTTTTGATTTCTTCACTCCCTTACCAGAGGTAATATGTTACTGTAGCCTCATCGCTTGTAATGCAAAAACTTGAGAAAAAGAAGAGAATAAAACAATTCTACCCAGCATTTCTCTCCATAGAAGATTTGCTTATACTGTGATTTAAATCAAAGATAAAAAGCAAAAGTTTAGAAGAAGCTTTGAGCTGCAGAAGGTCCATCTTAAGTTCCAGAAGATGACGTTTCTCTCTGCAGCATCATGTTCTGTGTTAGTTTTCCATCCGGTTATGAGATTTGATGTGGTTAATTTCATGATTGAGCTGGCCTTTCCTGGACAAACCAGTTCTCCTCAGTAGGAGTTTAGATGACTGTTTAGATAGCTCTAATTACACAGCATAAGCTTCAGCCCAGTATGAAGATTAAAAGGTAGGAGGTTGTGTATTCATTGGAGTTGAAAAGTTAGAAAAGCTAATTCTGAGTTATGAGCTATTTATGTATATCTGTGCAAGGCATGAATTACGTGCCACAATCACAATGTCTGTTGGACTCAATGTTTTCAGATTTTTGGTGTCTTACATTGAGGTGGAAAAATTTGAAACTGCAGGTAAAATTCTTCTGCTCACAGCCCTTCTCCTTCACCCATCTGTTTCATCATCACCACACATGAGATGTAGTCCAGGGTAGGTCAGAGCAGGTAAGGCTTCTGCAGCTGCCTCCCTTAAGGTGTCAGAATCTGTTACTGTCGCACAAGTGTGGGTCATAGGTGGTGCAGCTGTTGTATCATGGGCATGCCAGATCTGAGAACATTCCTCAGGGCCTAACCAGTGCTCTTTTGAGTCAAAATGCTACAGTTAAAATATTTGTACAACTTCCCTACAAACCACAGTCAGAAGGAACTGTGTAACTTTGTCATGCTTAGTACAAGCCAGCAGCAGTTCGCTGGTCCTGCAGTGATTCGTTATGTGTAGCTCATATATGCAGAGCTTAAGTCTCCTAGGAACAGACTCTGGCAAAATGTGTCCTTTGAGCTGAGCCCAGGTGTTATGTTCAAGAATGTCCAGTTGATGCTAGTCAGAAATATAGTTAGGAAAGTGCTGGCAACCATACAGATGATTGTGGTCCACAGGGCATCAGCCTACTCCCTGAACATTTACTGTTTTCTGGTATACATACAGTTTTAATGATTTATTTTAAGCTTAGCACAAAGAGAGGTTTTGCTGCAAGGAGAAGGTTTAAAAGGAAGGCTATATATGAGATTGAGTATACGTGAGTAACTATATACACACATAGCAGTGGACCAATATTATCTTGGTTTCCTTAGGTTCTCATGTGATTGCTTGTGTGCATCCTCTCTGTGTCCTGAATGACAGGCTCATAGGAGGGAAAGGCTCATTTTCTTTTGCATATGGTGTTAGGAGACGTCTGACTGGAGGCTTGTGAGGCTCACATATTGACATGCAAGCAGTATAAACAGCAATTGCATCAGATGAATTCAACACCACCAATGCAAGTGCTGGCTTCAAGAGAACTGAGTCATGTGGGGAACATCTATGCACAAGCCTACTAGTATAATCACAGCACTTGAGGGCTCAGTGCCATTACACTTGCTCTCTTAAACACTGGAACAGGAAAGTGCTCTAAAATCCAAGAGTTGCTTGAACAGATACTTAAAAAATGTTATTAATGTTATTTCTAAAATTTGGTACAGTATTTAAAAATGACAAATAACATCAACATTTAAAGAGGCAGCAAAGTAGCAAAGTTATAAATTCATTTTCCTTATTATAGCTGGATTATGTCAGCTAAATTGATCCAGGCTCTGCAGTTCAATTGGCTGAGATTTAAGTCTTTGTATACTAAACCTAGAAAGTGAGTATGTTGAGGGAAAAGGAGGGGAAGAAAAGGGGAACTTGCTATCCAAACCTTTCTTCTACCATTAATGCTGCATAGGACAGCAGTACAGCAGTGGAATCACTTAATTTCCTGTATTAAATATTTGGATCACAAATGGATCCAGCTTTAAGTAAGGAAATACCCCTGTCCCCTCTCATATGACCTAAATTGGGAATGTAAGACTTGATTGTAGACAAGACCCTAATAAAGGTTTGATCAAAACTATTATGCGAAATTGCCAAGGAAATAGGCAAAAATTGAAAAACTGCTAATTGAGTTCCTGTGTGTGGAACAGATAAGGGATTCACAAGAGTAAGATGACTTGTTCTGTGTGGGATTTGGGGATTTCCCCTCCACACACCCCAAGCTGTGGCTTTCAGCTGTTATTTTTAATGTTAGTTCTTTGACCAGGCAGCTGCTGTGGAGAAGCAATACTTGATTCTTGGATTCCTATCTCTGCCTCATCATTCTATAGGTTCCTAATGAAGTTTTCTTGTTCACTTCTGTCAAGAGATACACATCACATAAAAGGAGGACTTGAGTGCATGGCTTTGCAAGTGCAAATGTTTTTTTCAGTGCAGTTGTTAGATAAACAATCTTTTGTTTTAACTACAGAAGACATTCTGAAACTTGTTGCTCTTGAACTAGCAGGAGTCTGTACCAGCAGAGATGCTGTGATAGAGCTGATCTGCGTTACTCATATCGAGTAGTTCCTCACTTTTTGGGTCAGATTTTAACCTAAGCCGTAGATATCTTCATGGCTGTATGTCACTTCAGCCTACCTTGAGCCTGAACTGCTGCAGATATGGTGATTTTTGCCATGCTCTCCATCTTTTCTCTGAGCTATTCTTTCCTGCCAGCCTGCTTTTGCTCATGTTGATGTTTTGGTATCACACTGGGAACTGGATCGAAGATCAGCCCTCGTGGGACACAACATTTGTTTGTTTTGTTGTTGCTTCATTTTCAGCTGCTACAAGACAGAGGTTGGGTTGGTGATGAGGAGAAGGAAGCTCTATGGGCCAAAGCCTATATTTATTTTTAAATAAAGTGACAATAGCTATAGCTAGAGACAGTAATTCGTGTGATCAGTTAATTGCATAATTAATTTGGCCATCCTATTATATAGCTAGTGTTCCATCACCAGCAGAAAATCCCACTAAGCTTTTAGCACTTTGAGTTTGTCAGAATATTTTTTCTGTGCAGTCAGTTTTGCTATCATCATGTCACATTGAACAGTGTTTTTTGTTGAAATTATTGATCAATTTTGAAAGGTCTTTTCCTGAGAAGTGGGGAAACTGATAAATAAAATGGTTTGCAGTAAAAAGTCTAGCTAAGAATATGAAAAATGTTAGCCTCAAAGGTCAGTGTTTCAGAAAGCTGAGAACCAAGAGAGTTGTGTAATCCTTTCTATTTCAAGGGCGACTGACCTCTAGTATAGATTGACTTCCATGCATAGAGGTTTGTGTATGTATCCATCCTCTCAATTCTGATCTGTGAAACGAAAATCATAAAATAAATGGACAAATGTTTGTGTGAAGAAAAACATATTTGAAAAACACTAGGTTAATGTTTTGGGCTTTTAAAGATAGAGTTTCTCTGCTTTGCTGGACTATGTTTTACTGGTTTAAATCATGTAGATAGCTTTTCTGCATCCTTACTACAATGGCTTCATCCATTAATACTGAAGCATAAAGCAAATCATATTTGACTTTCAGAACAGCAGAGAAAGAGTAGAATAAGAATATGAAAGACTGCAGTTTTTAGTGGTTTGTGTCTGTTTCTTAAGCACGCTGGTGTCACGCTGCATCCAAGTTTGAATGGGTTTAGGAGTTTGTTTTGCGATCGCTAGTTCCAAGAAAAATAAGGTCCCTAAGTACTTAAACACATGGTTTTCTTTTCCTGCTTTTAGAGTATGCTCAGCATTGAACCATGGAGAAGTGAAGTGGCCTGTTCAAAATATGAAAACTATTTGCTAGTTCAGTTTTGAGGAAGGTGTTGTCAGGGTGGCAGGTGGAAGAGGAAACTGGTAATGAAACAGTTCTCACTAGTTCAGTTAGTTAGGGCCATTTGTGGTAACAAATGTTATTTCAAGTTCATGCGGTTATAGCCTCATCCTGTATTTCAGTACTTTCTAATTAATGTATTTGGAAACAGGTGATGTCAGTATGTGTGTGTGTTTAAATATGTATCCTGGTGGCTGCTCTATTGCTTTCACTTATGTAAATGCTGTAATAGAAAGATAGAACCTACAATTCATTTGTGTCAGATTTTCACCAAAAACCAAGCCAAAACTGAACCCACAAAACTCGTGTTTTAAATTGACATTTTTTTTAAGAAAGATGATTTAACTTGCAACTTTTATACCTGTTGATTTGTGTTTGTATTTTTTAACATCTGTGTTCTGTCTCAAATGTCTGAATACTACAACTATTCTTTAGTCTTCAGCAGGCTGTAGAACACTTGTTTGTGGCTACGAGCTCCATCTTTAGTTGAGCTATAACAAATACTGAGCAATACAAAGTGATGCCTGCCATAATCTCTCCTCCCAGCAGTAGGTCACTGTGATGTGCGTTGTTGAAAAACACAAATTCAAAGCAGGTGGGTGGGGGAGGAGGGGAGGAAGGAAAAAGTATATGAAGATACTGGTCAGGATTTGGTTAGATGATTATCTTGTGCATATTGATTTTTAAAGTATTGTGGAAACATTGATCAGTCCTCTATGGCTGTTTGGTTAGTAGCAATATATATGTTAGTAGCAATATATATGTTATTCTTTAGGTTCTTCAGAGTGGGAAATTTCCTTTCTCGTTAAACTGCTTTTATTAGAAGAATTCATCTGAGAAGCAGAGATGCAGGATAACATATTTCCTTTGATTTAGCATCTGGGCCACTGGTTCAGCAAAGTTGAGAAAGGGAACCAGTTATATTTTGTATTGCCCTTTTTTTTTTATTTTATTTTACTTTATCATGGCCTTAGACAAGTTTTCATGTAAAAAGTAATCATGTGTGTAATAATCCACATGTTTCCATTTTAATGTGTGGTTTCCCTTTAAACAAGTTTCATTTGCTATTCTTTCCTGGTTTTGTGCAGTGCCTACCTGTATCTTCCATAACTTAATTGGCAGGAGGCATGTGATAAGTGCAGTTTTCTTCTGTAGTTATTTTCTGAGGTATCTTAGTGTGTGCTGTACAAAATCTTTTAGCTGTAGAAAGCAGTGTCATACTTGTAATGGTTACAGGATATCAGAACTTAATATCGCACTTGTGTCTGCTTGATATGAAGGAAATGTATGTATTGTAATACTTAAATGGACATACGATATTTTTTTCTTTACAAAGATAATGACCAGTAGATGGTAACAGATTAAAATGTTATGTGTTGTAATGAGAAGAAAGTCTCTCAATTTCTCGATGTTTCACTTCTGTGCACTTCAGCCATATGCCCAGCAAAGGATCGTGAATGGGGACGTGCTGTCTTAAGGGTAGTGATAAAATTTTCTTGACCCTTAATTCCTGTTGTTACACTTGCTGATCCACAGATGTGGATTGGTGTAAAGAAGTAAGCTGAAGTGATGCACTGAGCAGCACATTGCACAGACCCTTATTAAAAGTATAATATGTGGTTAAACAGGTAAAGATGTGCTGGTTTAAAAGTAATTGGGTGGGAGAAATGAACCCAACTTTAGAGAGATTCTAAGTTGGAGTTAGAATTTACTAAAAATAAATTACAATAGATGCAACGATACAGAGAAAAACTGGTTTTAACCCACAAAAAACAGATGTATAGCCCAGCCTCCTGGGACAAGAACAAAACAGTGTTCATTGGCCCCTGTCCTTAGCACGACATGGCCCCCCTGGGTACAAAGTAAAAGGAAAGGAAAACCTGTTGGTCCAGCTGATGATGGCAGTTCTGTTGAAGTAATGATCCCAGTCCTGTCAAGAGTGGCCATCACAGTCCTGTTGAAGTTCTGGTCCTTCTCTGAATCTGAGGAGTGGTACCAGAAGGCCCAAAACCCCAGGATTAGATGTGCTCAGGTTCAGGTGGGAATGTCCCGTACCTCCCCCAGGGCCGGGAGTTTCCGGGTGATTTAACTCTGTGATTCTTGTGATGTCTTTAGAGTCTTTGATGGTCTAGGTGTTGCAGCTGCCTATTATGCCAGTCCAGTATGGCCCATTAGCAGAGATGACCCCTCAGACTGGGTGTGAGGGTGCTAATTCCTCCCCAGAGTGGGGGAGTTATCACAGCTGAGTCCTTCGGTGTGCCCTGGACAGCTGCTGCAAATGATCCATTATCAATAGCCCATCAGAAATTACATAGAGGATGTAGAATACACAGTTTTGGTTATACCCACATAGTAATAAACTGATCTTGGTCCCTGTAACTAGGACAGCATCGGACCATACAAACCAAGCTATGACTGTTAGACATTGATGCAGTGGAAAAAACAAAATTGCTCTTTACTGGTGAAGTTAGACAGCCACTAAAAAATAGGTTAACTAGGGTCATAGAAATGTTCAGGTTGAGCGATTGTGTCAATTAGGTTTGTAATGTGAAACATTAAAGGCAAAAAACTAAATGCTCTCTCTGTGGATAGAACTTGGGGAATAGCATTAAGGGTACCAGACAGCTTCATTTCTTGGTCATGCATCAGAGATCGGATCATCTTTGTATTAGCATACCGGTAGTGACAGATGTAGTGATTGCACGTAAAAATAATTTAGGCTGCCCCCCAGCAAAATATATAAGGGAGATCAGAGCACCTACTTCAGACTCGTAACTGTAGTTGAGGAGGCACACCACTAGTTAGCATGGCTGAACAGGGGGCACAGCAACTGCTGGGAGTGAGAACTTCAGAAATGCATTTTGGGGGTTTCACATGTGACTACGCTCCAGGATACAGTTTCCTGAGCAGCACCCCCACACCATGCATGGCCAGCACAGACATGTCCATGGTTTGGTGGTGTACCAGGTGTGGACACAGATATAACCTTTGTTTGGCCGGCTCAATCGCATCCATCAGCTGGTACAAAGCCAGGGTAGTACCAGACATGGACGGCAACTGGAGATGGTGGACAGGGCTCAGCAGTTGTTTGAGAGGTGTGCTTTCCCATCTTTCAGGCTAAGACATTTTTCAGCCAAACACAGCAGAATTGAACATGTTGCAAAAGCCTGGATGTGCCTGTGTCTAATGTGGCTTCTAGTTCTTTCTTTCCTTAGTCATTATCCAGGTAGGAGGCCTGTCTTTCATCAGATAAGAATGTGCCTCTATTTATTACTTGGCAAACACAGCAACTGCCATAGTTTTTCAAAGAAAAAAATGGGCAGGCTCTGGAAGAAGACATGATGACGATGGTACCTGTTTGACACAATGATTTAAAGCCAAGGGAGTGGAAAGAATAGATCCTTTCTCAATTTGAATATGGCTTGTGGTTTTTGCCGTTAGGTGTGGTCTGTAGCAAGCAGGCTGTTTGTCACGGCCTCAGCTTGCCTTTATGCAGTCAAGAGCAAAAGGAGGTGCCTGACTTCCACTTGGTAGTGCTGACTCTTGGATGAGAACTTTGCTCATGGCCCCTGTTTCCAGGACCATTTCTAATATAGCTTCTTAACCTGTTTTGGGTTCTGTAGAGCCCCCTCAGAAGACCAAATACTCTCTGGTAATAGCCTTGTCAGTGAAGTTTATTAGTAGAAGACAACAGATCCACTGCAGTGAAAACTGTCTGCTGATTTTTAGGTGATCTCACAAATATATTGGAAGAAACTGAATAAGTAAGCTTCCTGGATTTTGCCTTTTGTCAATTGAGCCACACAATATATTTGGGAAGCAGTTCCTATGGTTGAACCAAGCTACTTGTGTTTTGTTTGACTGAGGCCTTTCCTTGACTTTAGCAATCGCTTCTGTATTTTCTCTCTTTTTTTTTTAAAAAAAGACCAAGTTAGCTTCCATGACTTCTTGTGTTTTTAACAGACCTTTCAAAAGATGCTAGACCTTTACTGAGCAGCTACTCTCTTAATTGAAGAGCAGTAGTTTTAAAACAGGCTTTCTAGTTGGATCAGCGCCCAGCTTGTAAACGTGGTGTTTTCTCATTTGTACAGATCCAGTGTCCATCTTGCCAATTTGTTTGGTGTTTCAAGTGCCACTCTCCCTGGCATGAAGGCGTTAACTGCAAAGAATACAAGAAGGGAGACAAGCTGTTACGTCACTGGGCCAACGAAATTGAACACGGGCAGAGGAATGCCCAGAAGTGTCCAAAATGCAAGGTGAGCTGCTCTCCCTTGGCTTGCGGGTAGTGGCTTCAAATTGTTCAAATATACATTTGAAAGAAATATTTGTAGCTTTTGCTCAGCATTGAAAATGAAATTCACACTTGCTACCCAGTTTCTTTTCAATGATCCCTTAAGAAAAGCAGGTCAGATGTTTTACTTTCTGGTTCCTGTACTGGTTCTGCAGAATAACTGCATGTAAAAGCAACATTATGAAAATTCTGAGAGGGGGCTTTGATGTATGCCTAGAATTACGGAATCATAGAATGGTTTGGGTTAACGAATGTGTTAAAAATTAAATCATTCATAAAATAAAGCCTTAAAGAAATGGGAAGCTGCAGAGAAATATGACCTTTGTGAGGTTTTCTAGAGAGTTTGAGTGAATTCAATTTCACAAGGCAGGAAGTACTCTGTCAGAGAGTTAACTTAAAGGAAGACTTTAAGATTTGACAAAATTGTGAGTTTTTTTAGGATTAAATGTCAGTTCTTCACAAGTCATATCTCAAGGTGTGACTTTACAGGCCGCACCTCGAGTACTGTGTCTGGTTCTCAGCCCCTCACTTCAAAAAAAGACATTGAGGTGCTGGAGCAAGTCCAGAGAAAGGCAATGAACTGGTGAAGGGTCCAGTGGGTAAATCCTGTGAGGAGTGGCTGTGGGAGCTGGGGTTGTTCAGCCTGGAGAAGAGGAGGCTCAGGGGAGACCTCATCACTCTCTATAACTATCTGAAAGGAGGTTGTAGCGAGGTGGAGGTTGGTCACTTCTCTAGGGCAACCAGCAACAGGACAAGAGGGCATACCCTCAAGCTGCTCCACGGGAGGTTCAAGCTAGACATCAGCAGGAATTTCTTCGCTGAAAGAGTTGTTAAACATTGGAACAAGCTGCCCAGGGAGGTGGTGGAGTCACCATCCCTGGAGGTGTTCAAGAAACAACTGAACATGGCACTTCATGCCATCGTCTAGTTGCCAAGGTTATGATCAAATGTTAGACTCAATGATCTTGGAGGTCTTTTCCAACCTAGATGATTCTGTGAAGTGTTTCTCATTAATTTAATTTTCAACACTGAAGTGCAGTCCCACACCCTAAACGTGTCATTAATCTCTTCTGGGATAGGAAATACTTCCTGCTACTCAAATGAGATTCAACAGCCCTGCATACCCCTGATCCAGTTGCCCTTAATGAAGGCAGCTGTTACCTGTGTTTACTATTTTTTTCATAACACCTATCTCCAGCTTTTTTTTGAAAGGGAATACCTAGTTTTAAATTTTCTATTGCTCTAAATCTACATAGACAGGACAAAATAAGGAAACTGGAATGTTTGGTAGAAAATAAATATCGAAAGAGATTTACTTGTAACTATGCAAAATATGTCACATTTAGAACCTTATACTGTGCAAATAAGAAAATTAAATGTTCATCAGATTAGTAAGTGTCTCATTTTTATATTTGGGAAAAAAGTGCCTGTGGTGCCATAGCTCGAAATCGAAAGATTTCGAAACACTAAGCGAAATTGGAAAGCTCTGAAATCAGCAGCTAGTTGTTTACCCTCTGTTGTGCACATGTGACATTTTAACAGAGTTTTTACAGCTTGGTCTTTGGTAAGAGTTGATAGGTTTGAGCGAGTTCTAAAAATGTTCAGTTTCTGGGAAGTCATAAAGTAAAATACTTTGTTTTTTTGGTGTGGGACGTGTGTTTTGGTTTTAATTTTTGACTTGTGTCCAGATTCAGATTTAGTGACAATGCAAGTGATGTAACTATTGTAATTAGTTGTCCAAAAACAGAAGAAAGTGAATCAAGCAAAAAAGTATGTGTGGAAAAACAAGGGGAAGAAGGCTGCTAGCTCGAAAGAGAAAGGAACTAAAACTGCTAACTATAACATATTCAGCCTGAATGAGTAATACATTTTTAATCTCTTTCATGTGTTGCTTAAAAATTTGCAGCAGCCAAAGTTTACAGATTGAGGAAAAGTCAAGATGAAATTTTATCTGAAGATATTAGTATTCAATTTTTACAGTAAAACTGAAATTACCAAAAAATTGAGGTAGAAACTTCAGTAGAGGTAGAATTTCTTTGCTTAGGTAATTTGTAACTTCCGAGGTGTAATACTGATTACAGAGTAAACTGTGACCATATTTTACAGATATCTTCTGGAGATAATTATTTATACACACCACATAGATACATATATGCACAGACTCTTTAAGTAGCTGTACCACAGAGAAGTCGAATGCACTATTATTATCTTGTCTGGGCATGCAGGTGAGAAAATGGAAACACACTTACGGGGGGGGGGGGGTGGATGTATAGGCAGATCCTCAGGCAAGTATTCACAAGTTTTTCAGTGGTTTTGGTAAGTGCTTTGAAAGAACATAATCCTTTGTAATGTGAATATAGTGGGGACTATTGAATCAGCTTAAACTTCATTGCTTTTTCCTGTAGCTGGATACAGCTTTAGTGAATCTAATAGGAATAGCTTATATTTACCTAGTCTCTCTAAGGTGTGTTTACATAAGATAATAATGTTACACACTGTCCAACTGTGTAATTGTAAATTCACGTTGTGACTGTACGTCAGTATGGAAATATGTTACTTTTTTTTAACTGTATCTTTATATATTTTTTGTTTTTAATAGAGCCTTTTCCAAATTTACTATACGCTGTTTTGAGCAAGTCAGCATAGACAGTTTTTCTCAGCAAGACTTGTCTAAAAAGTGGTGGTCCTGAGAGAGCTGGCTAATGCATGCAAACTTACTCCTTGTTTTTAGATGCCATTTAACAAAATCTATAACGTTATTTGTCTTTCCCCAGTACTGTTTTAGGGGTTTATTTTTTACAATTTCTTGCTCTGTGTTTACAGCAAAATGCCTTTGTCTCCACAAGTGTTTTTACAGTACAGCAAACCAAGAAAGTATTTCGTGTTGGTGTTATCTTACCACAGGTTTCAAAAACAGCACTGTCTGAGGAAACACCACACAACAGCTTTTTAGAAAGCTTTGAACAGCAACAGAAGTTTTAAGTAAACAAGGATGTCAATGCAAATAAAGGAGTGTGTACTTCTTATCTGTGGCTTATCTGTTCTGATTAATATAAGTGTTATCAAATACTCAGGGCATAGATTTTGAAGGTGCTCTGCAAGTTAATTCTCATCCTCTGGAAGGAGGAGTTCTTGTTTGTATACAAAGGGATAAAGCTGTTCAGGTTCTCTTCAGGAGTGGAGGAGAAATGGCCATTCTCACCCTCAGAACTTGTGGCAGTGATTTCCCTAGAAGATTTCTGTGAGAGGACTTGTAACATGCAGAGGAGGTAAAGTGAAGGTCTGAAATAGCCATTGTGCTACTTCAGTTGTTTCCTTAAGACTCTGAGCTAGGTGTGTTTGCCTTTGATGTGTAATTTGTACCCCTCTTGTTCTGGGAGCCATTCTTGGGTTTCTGAATGACTAAACCTTTCCCTGTAAGGTGAGGGTCCATCTTTGGTTTTGAACAGCTATTAGGTGTAGGATGAAGCCTGTTGCATGGACTGAACGTTTGGGGGCAGAAACTGTGCTTGCAGTTATCCTGCTCTCACCTTGCCTCCTCTACCCTCATGGTGCTGCAGGGGACTCTGCAGTTACAAGGCTCTGGTCCCCACACAGCTGCAGCTAACTATAGCAAGCTGCATTGCTGGCCCCATGCATTCCCCTGGCTGCCTGTTGCATTCCGTGGTATTGCCAGTGGAGCAGGAACAGTCATGTGATATCTGATCCATCAGCTATCACTTTCTCAACTTATAGATTTGTAATCCATCTCTGTCAGTGGATTATCTGGAGGGCAGGGAGGCATGTCCATGTGAACCAGAGCTGAAGTTGATCTGGTGAGATACTTGAAAGCAGCCTGACCAAATCGCACAGCGTTCATCTGGCATTGTCAGTCTGCGTGCATGTGACAGGGAGTTCCAGCCCTGCATATAAGGTTTGGTTATGGAGGGTTTTTTTAACTTCGTTTTTTTAATAAAGTCTCTCCTCATTATAAAAAGGAAACTGTTTTCAACAAAAAAAATTATGGGCAAGTACAACCAGTTGTTCCAGATTTGCAGCTTTTGTAGTTAGACATGTGCAGAGAAGTATTCACTTAATGGTTTACTTTCTGAGGAAGCAACATAAGGTATGTGTAATTGCAGTATGTGTCTGTAATAAAATAAATCCCATAAAAGAAGTATCAACTTCCTTTACATTTAAAGAGGACAGTATGTCTGGAGGACTTAGAGTAGAAACACTTAAATTGTCAAATGATTCAGCAGTGGTGCCTGGCTAACTAGGCAGTTGCATCTAGGAAAGCAGGGGTAGGCAGTTGGCAGGCAGTTTCTAAAAGGTGAATATTTATGAAAGGTATGAATAGTAGAATGTGTAAAGCTATTTCCAGCATCTCCTTGAAGTTCTTGCTATCAAAAAAGTTAATTTTGAAATGTGAAGTAGTTTTGGTTTTCATCTAGGATTTTTATAGGTTCCAGGCTCATACAGACTTTCAGTTAGGATGGATGGTAACTTAATTGGGTTGGTAAATTAGAGAAGCGAAAGGAAAATTCAGTGGTCTTGATACAAAAAGAAAATAAAACAACCAGTTAATTCTCATTAGTGTCATAAGATCTAGTTCCCTCGTTTACATTTTTAAGATGGACTCAGCAGATAAGGAAAGTTACTTCTAAAATTGCAAAAGTCCATATAGTTGCTCTCTGAATTTCGGTCCCCATAAAAACTAACTGGAATTAAAATTTAATTTGTTAAAATACATTAAGTCACTGTTAAAATTCCTTCGAGTTCAAGTTAATCTTAGGAATTACATTAAACTGTGGCTCCGTGAGCAAGGTCAACATTTTTTCACATGTAACCTGAAAAGTAAAAACAAAAATCAAACTGACAATAATGTCCCTTCTAGAAGAAAATAGTAAATAACTTTATAAGCTATGCTTAAGGTGGTACAGTATTGAGTTGGTTTCTGTTTCTACTTTGCTTGCAGTCAGTGTTTAAATGTGAAAATTTTAAAATCAAGTGGCTTACGAAGCTCATCAGCAATGGTGTTTTTTCAGGTGCTTCGGGAAAACAGGGCAGCTGTGATGCAGCAGGCTTTCTCGGGGTAGAAAGGGTTGCTTGGTCATAAGGGATGCTATTTGCATCCCTTCTCTGGGACAAATGTAAGTCCACTAGAATACTTGCTCACTAGAAAGTATTTTTATAGCCCCATTCTCTCTTTTGTCAGTGTCATTCACCTGTTATGTATGAAAGCAGCATTTGAAAGTGTAGAAATGCAAATTCTGAAATCACTGCTGTTGACACAGGGATGTTAGCAGGTGAATCTGGAACTGCTGTTAACTGTGCCTGCCTTGGGATCTTTTACCATGAATATTGCTGGTGGAAAACATCACTTCACTATATATGTAAAGTGTCAGTTTCAGTAGATGTGTGGGTGAGTCAGGTGTGATCCCAGATGACCCCTGATCAGCACCAAAGAACAAACACATGTGACCCTCTCAAGAATGTTGGATACCCCAGGAGCCTCTCTTGAGGTACCCAAGCTATCAGTGTCTCTGGTGCTTGCAGTGTCACAGAGTGGTGATGCCTTGTCTTTGCCTGTATCTCCCTGAAAAACAAATATATGTAGATAGCGGTAGGAATTTCAGGAGGCACACATTTATCCATTACAAGTTGCAACAGATAAAATTCCAATTGGATGTAACAGGAAAAAATATTCCCAGAGAGGATGGTGAAGCACGGGACAGGTTGATCAAAGAGGCTGTGACATAACCATGCTTGGAAATTTTTAAAATCTAGTGGGATGAGACTTGGAGCAATCTGATCTGACTTTGAAGTTAGTCCAGCTTGGAGCTAGGGGTTAAAATAGATGACCTCCAAGAGTCACTTTCAGCCTCAATTATTAGGTAATTTTATCTGCCTTTCTGTGGACCACTGTGGAATGTGGTCTCTGGACATGGGACAGGGGTTGTATGTGGGATGTGTTTAGCGATTTTGTGAGCTAGGAGGAGTGTGTGTTTACCACTCTTATTAGCTGTGGTCTTAGTTCACAAGATTTAAAGTAGTAGGTAATTGTATTGGATTTCGTGGAATACTCAGGACCAGGATAACCTTCTTTCCAAAGACTCTTGGAACTGTTAACAAAAACCAGAGCTTTATTAGATCTGTGCAAAGTAGGTAAATTTTACCAGTTTGCAGAAGAGTACATAGAGATACAGGAAAGGAACTACTTATGCTTCAGTCAGTGGAAAGATAGATGTAGAACCTAGGCAACCCTGCTTCATGCCCTACTGTGGGCATCATGAAAGCTTGATGTAGTTTTTTAATATGGTTTGTGGAATCCTTTTGGGGGAAAAAAACCTCAAAACCAAAAACAACGAACAACACCCATACTTGTCATACAATTCATTGTAACAGGAGCGTCTTTTGGTGTATATTACAAAATTTCAAATCAATTTGTGATGGGAAAGGGATGGTGCCACAGGTGGTGTAAGAGGATAACCCATCTATGGAGAGGTCAAACAGAGTTCATAGCTGTGTTTGCTGCTTTTATTTTTAATAAAGTTTGATGCTAATGTGTCGTCTTCAGAAATAAAAAAAAAGAATTCATTAAGGGTGAGGATCACTCATATTCTCACCTGATATGAAGAGTATTTAAGCAAGGAAGGAGAATTTTACAGAAAATGGAAATCTAGAAACAACTGTATCTCATATTTAATGCTCTGAAACTTGCCTTAGAAAACCATTATTGTCTTAAGCCAGCTGCAGTATTAATTAATGTAAGTGCAGGCTTAAGCATGATGTTGCTTGCAGTGTCTTTTCATCTGGCACGTGGACTGTACTGGGTAGTGCCTGCTTTCCTGTGCTTAAGGAGGGGGGAAAGTAACTTTTTTTTCCTTCCTCTCATACAGATCCACATCCAGAGAACCGAAGGGTGTGACCACATGACCTGTTCACAGTGTAACACTAATTTCTGTTACCGTTGTGGGGAGAGATACCGCCAGCTCCGCTTCTTCGGAGATCACACGTCAAACCTCAGTATCTTTGGATGCAAATACCGCTACCTCCCCGAGAGACCACATTTAAGGAGATTAGTACGAGGCTCTGTTTGTGGTGAGTGGATAAAGGTTCCTTGTGGAGAGCTGCACAGTGAAGTGATGGGAAGGATAAGATAATATTTAAATTAAAAAGTCGTTTAAAGTTTTGGATGGGCAATTGGTTTTTCAGTTATGTAAAGGGGAGTTATCAAATATATTTAAGTATATCACATTTGCACTCCCTTTTTAGATAGACTTGTATGAGTAAGTATTTTGTCCTCTGATAGCTTCTGTTTCCCAACCTTTTTTAGTAATATATAAGCAAACGGAAAAAATGCTGTCAGTATGCATGTAGTTGGCTGTCTTTATTATTCTAAAAGGGTACAGGAGAAATGGATAAGAGCAGGAACCTCTTTTTAACTTCTCCGTTAAGGATCTGTTTGAATAAAGCGCTGTTTGGATTTGAACCTGATCTGGGTTATTTTTTAACTGTTAGCTTAAATTCAGATAATATTCAGCTTAAAACAAAATAACATACATTAATAAATATATTAATTTCTCTCAGAAATATGATGCCAAAATACAACCGTACAAAATGGTTGTATTAACTGTCAAAAACCGGGGACCTAATAAGGAAAACAGAACTTTTTGTACTTTGAATTAGGTCATAGAAATTGGAGATGCCTTGGAATTCACCTAGGATTAGGAAATGCTTTGAGCTTATCAATTAGTGATGTTGATTGCAGAGGTAAAGGTAAGAGACTGTACATGGAAATAGAAGTCAGCAGACCTGAGATGAAAACATTAGTCCTGAGCCAGACGTGTTCCAGTAAGAACACTGGGTGATTTTTAGAGTAACTTAAGAGCTGGCACACAAACATAGGCCTGGTAATAAAAATGCCAATCTTGCTGCTTGGAAATTGTTGAACTGTACAAGCCTGGGTTTTGGTTCTGTTCTGAAAGTCAGCAGAATAAAGAAGAGATGGTAGCAGAGAGATAGGGCATTAGAAGCAAAGTCTCTAAATTTTAGTAACATGTAGTAAGAAATAAAGGTTCAATTTCCTGTAGTGAAGTGCCTCTACTAGCTAGCTAGCTAAGCAGTGGAAATTAAGGGAATCTTATCTTGGCTATCAGTGGGAGACTGGTGAGGTCTAGATATATGGATGCTTTCTATAACTTCTTTATTACTATGGAGAAGAAGTACCTAAGTTGATGTGATTTTGTAGCCGTGTACAGTAAAGGGATTTTTTTGGCTTGTTTTTAAAATCTGGATGGGTAGGGTGTGTGGAAAGCAGCCTCATGGCAGGCTGGCATGCTGTCATAGTTTCTGTTGAGAAGCAGGGGTTTGTGCATACCATCACAAATTGTTCTACAATAAAAATAAGGGAAAAGCATTTATGGCAGCATAAATTTAAACATACTTTTCTTCACAAACCAGTTGTTATGTAAATGTAATAGTAATCACAGGGACTAGAAAACCTGAGAGCAGAAGTGATCTCTAAATTTGATGATGTTTCTTCCCCTTCTTTAGCCAACATGTTTTTTAGAGAAACTTTGTCCTGTGACCAGTACAGTAAAGTGAAATTGCTTTTATTCTCCAGTCCCAGCAGACTTAGAGATTTCATTCTCATAGTAAGTATTTGGCTAAATTGTTGAAGGCAGAATGTTTGGTTATAACTGGAGTCAGTGATGAATTGTACAGAAAGGAAAAACATGTTCAGCTGTCTTAAATGTACTTTAGATGTCACTGGAGTACCACCTGAATTCAGCTGGATGAACTATATTCAAATTCGAAAGCTGCTAGGTACTTCATAGATCTGTAACAGGACACAACATGCAATGAAGCTGTTAAAGCAAATTAATTTTTTTGCATGGTAAGCAGCATTTCAAATGGGAAAAGCAGCATGTTTTCAGATCTGACTGACTCCTGTCCCAAGCAGGGCACAAGGTTCACAGCTTTGAGCCCTGCAGAAGGAAACATGTATTTCTGTGATCCAACCTTCATTAGTAACTTCATCATTTAAGTCAGTCTGATTTGTAAGAAGTAATCTCTATAAAACTTGATAGAACTACTTTAAAAACAAATGCAAAGTTTTATTAGAACTTAAATCTACATAGATATGGCTACTTTGATTTGTAAGTAGACTCTTCTAGTGTCTCTGCTGCTTAAACAATAATGATATTTAGACTTAAAAGATGAAACTTAACTATTTCCCATATGCTAGTGGTTACGTTAGTTTTCTAAAACTAGTTTATTAATATTTTATAAGGCAAAGAATTCTTAAAGTATTTATGGGTGTTCATATATATTACCCTAAAACTCTCAACCAAACCCAAAGTTATGCAAGGGAAAAATACTCCCTCAGTTTTCCTGAAGTACTTCATTTTGCAGAAAAACATGATCCTCTGTATCACAAGGCGACCCCTCTGAGACACCTGTAAATACAGTTATTACATTACCACAAATATCTAAGTCTTCATGCTGAGTGACCCAGTAGAGAAATTTTTTACTATTAATTTGAGTGTGACTGTAAAAAGGGTTCCCTTTTGAAGCTTGTTCTGTTTACAACCATTTCTTCTTAAGTTATCCCTAAAAACTAGCTTTGGTTAATACCAGACTGGGTCATAACCTGCTGCTGAGTTCATCACATGGGCTAATGACCCAAGATTTTATTCAGCTCTGAGACAGGTTTTACATTTGCTCTCTCCGCTAGCAGTCTTGGAGCTAACAGACAAAGAGCAGTGGGTCTTTGGGCAGTTCAGTGCCTGCAATAAACATCCTTAGTCTCAGTATCATTTCTTGGTGTGTCATGATTCCATCACGTTACATTCATCCTTCTGTCTACACTTGAATAATTTAGTTGTCAACTTCTGTGTGTATAGAACGCAGTGCAGTGAAGTTCCAAGAAGGTCTACCATTAGGATGCCTAGCAACTAGAGTAATACGTATAATATTTGCCAACTTTTTTCTTCTAGGAATTAATGTTTCCCACGCATAACGCTCCTATGAAATTTAAAAGCTATCAAAACAGCATGAAAAGGACCAGTTCATTTAACTGCTGTAAATATTTCCAAAATATCTCATTTTTCCTTCAGACTGCTCAAATTAGTGTCTCAGGTTATGGAGAGGTTTACATCACTATTGAATGAAGTAATCCATTTACTGAAATCTTATACGAGTGACTTGAGAGAGGGAATGGCAGGGAAGAGAGGTAACAAACTCACTTTTTCTCCCATTCTAGAGGTGATCTTTCCAACACATGCCTAACATAGAGTCTTGCCAAATTTCAAGTCTCTGATCAGAGTGCTGGTGTATCAGTAAAAATGCCTTCCTTTCTGCGTTTTCAAACAGCTCAGACAAATGATATCTTAGATCCAGCTGCTCAGCCAACTGAGACAGGGAGATTCTTCCACTTGAAGTGTGCAATTCAAGAAAGATAACTTGGTTTCAAGTTCAGTTTCAAATTCACTTTCAGAAGGACCCCTGCCTTCACTCCATGATCGTGAACTCCTTAGAAGTAAAGAATATGAGCATGCTTTATTTGTTCTTGGTATTATACTCTAGCCAGTATGCTGCACAACATGGCTGCCTTACTCATGTAAGTGCCACAACATATCCTTACAAATGCTGATCCAAAATAGACTTGGCTGTAGTTTGATTTAGACCTAAATCACAGCTGTACACGAGCACTTCACTGCAGCCTTTTAAAGCGAGCAGAAGCATATTTAGAGGTGATGCTCTCATCACCTTGAGCTAACCTAAACTTTCCAAGATGCTAGTTTGCTTGGCATCTTTCCAGGGTGGTTGCTGTGCAGTTGGATTCCAGAGAAGCCAAATGATAGTAGCTTTATAGCTATCACATTCCTGTCAATGCTTGAGAGATTTGAGAATGGAAACAGAAGTAAATGCAAGCTGTTAATGGACAAAATGAGCTGTGGTCAGAGTTGTGGTGGGTGAAGAGTACAGAAAGAAATGTGTGCAGGGAGCACAATTGTGTGAGTGGTGATAGATCCTAGCTGGATTTGTTGGATGAAATTGCGAATAGGAATCCTATTTGTAAAGATGAAGTAATTTAAAAATGAACTGGCTTTTGGGAGTCTGATATTAAAAGGTTTATGGATGATTGGAAAGGGAAAAATAAAAATGCCTTCTTTGAATTGCTTAATGAATTTTACATTTCAGCTGGAAAACTACTCATTACGCCCCTAATACTGGTTCTGGGACTGGCACTGGGAGCTGTAGCTGTTGTAATAGGTAAGAGCTACATATGTGAATGAAGATAATCCTGATTATGCAGTGACTTTCTCTGTATGACATATAAGTATTTTCATCTCAAAGAGATGGACTCAAAGTACACATTTCACAGATACTGTTTTGGTATCAAGCACATGACTCTTTTTTCCTAAAAAACTCGTCTCTAGGTTTTGGTGTGTTTTTTTCTTACTTCCATTTTATGCCTATTAGCTTTATTTTTGTTTCTGTATTTGGTTTTCTCAACCAAAATCTTTACCTAGTATAGTTAAACTAGTAAAAAGGCCTTAGTGATTTAAACATAATCGTGGGGGCTGGCTGACTTGTACCAGTCACCCCATCGAATCAGAATTTTATGATCTTGACCGTGTGCATGACAAGATTTCTGGGGCACTAGGCATAGTCCCAAGAGCTCACCAGCTTGAAGATGCAGCAGCAACAAAGCAGCAAATTGGGATGACTCAGTCTCAAAATATGATTCAGTGCATGGGCTGCCAAATTGGATTCCATCACAAAAACTGGTACTGTGAACTCATTTGATACAGTATCAAAGCTCTGTTAATGTGGTTGTGTTAAGGTGGAGGTAGTTATTTTAGCAAATCTGCTCTTTGCCTGGCTTAGCTGAGTTCTCCCACAGAAAGGGAACTAACCATGACATTTAAGGTATAATTTTTTGTTCATGCTAGTGCATATCTAGTCTTTATGTTGGCAGTAATATGTCATTTGGGTATCATGCTGTGTCAAGGCTCTACACCTTACTACTTATTTCATTGAAAATCTACAGTGCATGCCCTGAGGCATGTTGGGATGTGGCATCTTTATTAAATAATATTAAAACCAAAATATACCAGGATAGTTACATTAATAAGCTTCTAAATAACCAGTCAACCTTTAACCAAAATACTGTTACAGCTTTTCTAGACTACATCAGGCCAAATAAGGAATATTGCTATTCATTTCTATATTTAGAATGCCTTCACTGGAAACACAATGGGGTCTATCTTAAATATTTATTCTATTCAATAGAATTTTTATTCCAAAAATGTAGACAATAAAAACTTCTTAATGCCAGTAAAGCTTATTTTGCTCTGCAATCTGATATAGTCCACGGTCTATAATCCACTGTTTTGCTTATAGTAAAAATTAATAGGGTTTTGCGGTAATGTAATAATAATAATTTCAATAATCAGCGTGCCGTTGAAGTCTCATCCTAGATATGGCTGGATAAGATACAATCAAGAGCAGCAATATGAGTAGTTCCAAAAACATGGATTATTTATAGGAAGGTTTCAGGTTTTGAGATAATTACTGCAGCATTTTTTTGCCAACACCACTATTAAAGAAATCTCAGTATCATAGCTAAAAACCATTGTGCACCATTTACAAGGCTATTGAGCAAAGCAAGAACCTTGGTAATTGTGGGAATGTTTTGTTCTATGTTGTTACTATAGTGGTGTCTGAAAAAGAAGTCTTTGGCTATTTCAGTCAGCTGATGCCAAGAGAAAGGGGGAGACCTTATTTGTGTTTGAGAGAGTACCTCTAATGACAAACTATTTTTCACCTGATTAAATGTGATTTATTTATTTTTCTTTTTACGGCTTTCTTTCTCTCAAAAGACTTTTAAGAGTAAATAGTACCCTGCCCAGGCAAGGATAAACATTTTGTATTACTT
Organism: Empidonax traillii; assembly: GCF_003031625.1. Taxonomy (NCBI): domain Eukaryota; kingdom Metazoa; phylum Chordata; class Aves; order Passeriformes; family Tyrannidae; genus Empidonax; species Empidonax traillii. The sequence goes on from NW_020955721.1 coordinate 61,594, forward strand.
CACAATAGATAAGGATGTTTGTAAAAATAAATAACATTTATAAAACCCTATAGCTATAGCATACTGTCTCTACTGCATGAGAAACTATTTGAAAAGTAGTATAGTTACATCAGACTTGAATTTAGATCTAAGGCTTTCCAGAGTGCTTTTAAAAGTTTGTGTCTTTTACCAAACAATATGGTTCAGAAATCAGTATGTTAGAGATGGGTGTAGGATTAGCAGGAATTTGTTGTAAAGGAAAGAATTGTAAAGGAAAGAATTGTCGCTCAACTCATTATTCAAGAGACTCTTGCAGGCTAATATTTTTCTGCTTGTCCAAATGCCTTGTCTAAATTCTCTTGGGATGTGGAGAGCTCCACCTGAATACATATATTGAAAGAACACAATACATGCACAAGGGATTGCATTTAATTATAGTTTTCTTTGTATTTTCTTCTTTTGGCAGGTTTATTTGTGTTTCCTATCTATTGCCTTTGTAAAAAGCAGAGGAAAAGGTCACGGACAGGTATGCCCTGGTGAGGATGGACCTTACTCACCTGAACGAGCTGGTCCTGCAAGGGCTATACGTGCTTTGTGCAACGGAGCAATACAGTGCTGGTAACAGCATCAAAGCCACCGCCCTGGAAGAAGAGGAATGGAGTTTCTCCTGCCATCTTCCCTCAGCTGAAAACACTACTGCAGACCAGAAAGCCTCTTTGCTCTGGTGCACTCTCAGCAAGATGGGCCCCCTGAGTGCTGCTTTTTAAATGGTTTTGGTTGTTTTTGTTTTTTTTTTTTTAATTATTACTTTGGAGGGGGTTTTTTGAGTCTAAGTTTCTGAACTAGACAATCAAAGTCTGTATTGTAGCCACAACTCTACTACCGATCTGGCCTGTGAAGAAAGCGTTTAACTGCTAACATGTGCTCCATTTAACTTCAGTGTTGGCCTTTAAGGGGGAAATGCTTAGAAGTGTTTGGACTCTTACTGTATACTGAGCATACTACTTTTGGTATTAAAAACTACTTCTGTAAATAACTTCCATCACACAGCATTCTGTTCAACATACCGAAACCCCGTCACATGCCAGAATACGACAGCTGGTTATCCTCTGAGTCCTCCTGCTAGTAGGCAAGAGTGTAGATTGCCACCGCCAAACTGCAGTGCCTCAGAGGGAAATATCCTTAGTATTGAAGGTCTGTGATACTGAAGAATATGATGATTGATTTCACTTCAGTAATTTATTTATGACAGTCTATTAATATTAATGGTGGGGGTGTGACAAGACTTGTTACAAGAGTACTTCATTTTTAAATTGACACAGTACAGAAAAAAATTTGAAGGATTTAGATAACAAGAAGTGTCAGTGGCCTATTCTGTCCCAAGGTATCCCTGAAGTGTGTTTGCAGGGAAGATGGGAACCTGCTCTTCTATTCTGACTTAGAATATGATACACATGCTACACACTAGTTGTGTGAAGATAGACTTGATGAAATTTTATAACCTAAATAGCACATTTTGTTTGTTTGTTTAAGTAGACTACTACGCAAGTCTTAGAGTATCCACTGATGTGTCATGAGGAAAATCTGTGAATCTGGGGTAAGGGGAGGGGTCATGAATTCTTAGGAGACATTCTTAATTTCTGTTTCCAGTGTTTCTCTTCCTGGTGCATTACAGTTCTGAAGAGAATAGCTATCCTCGCTCTTTTTTTCATAACTTCAGAGTTCCACTGTTTGCTACCAAACCTCTTTCTCAGTGCATCACCCCAAAAGCAATCTTAATTTAGCATTAGGAATCAACTGCTGAGAATTTTTACACTTTTTATTCCAAATTTATCATACAAATATAACTTTGAAGAAAAAATATAATAAAATAAATTTGTTTAGGCAGAACACGGAAACAAAGAAAGGAACTGATCAAGAAAAATACCTACTTTATACTGTAAAAATACAAGCTGATCTTAAAGAAAAGGATATTGGATTTGTACTGTGAAGGTACTTTTTTCCATTGTGTGTGTTTGAAGATACACATATCTTCATCCAGTGTGTGTGTATATATACAATGTTTGTGTATATATGGGGAAAGGGGGAAGCAGGAAGATGGGAAATGTCCTGAAGAGCCTGCAGACTTCAAAATTTAGGCTTGCAAAGGCCATATCAGGTAGGAGGATGTACTTTGCACCCCTTTCTTTGTTAAATCTGAATCCAGTTGTAATTTTTAAGTAAATGGTATTCTGCCCCACCAAGATAATACTGTTATAAGATACTCACTTTGACTTCAAAGCCTCAGTGGAAGAAGCTTATGACTTTTGTTTACCCGGAAACACAAAGATCAGCTTTCTGTAGTTGGCTAGTATGCTTGTTTTCTGTTAGCTTCTCGTTTTATTTTCTTGGGGTTTTTTGGTCTATTTTTTTTTTCCTTTTTTAAACAGTGTGTATAAGCACATCATAGTAGTCAACAACTATTTAATAATTTCCATTTGAATTTAAGGATATGTTGACCCTATTGTCCTAGCAGTAGAAACAGTATCTTTCTAAGATTTGCAAATTAAGCAGGAAAGCAATGATATTTAGAAATAAAATTCAAAACCTGTTGTCATTGCAAATCCACTTATTAACTAGATTTCTTCTGAGATGCATCAGTTTTCTATTTGTGTTCTGCCTGAGGTTGGAAGCTGCCTTAAAATTGGTTTTGGTTTTGCGTGTGTTTTCTGAGGCTGTACATATCAGTTGTCTTTGGCTTACTCAGGGATTTTTATTCCTCTCTTTAAATGTCAAATAATGAAGATATTTTTGTATTATTTAGAAAAACCTCCAGACCTCAGAGAGTGAGATATATATATAGATAGATTTGGGTTTGCAATGCAGTCTGTAACATGGTGTCAAACTATTCCACTTGAGAATATTTTAATACTTGAGATTATCTGCAATTAACTATACAGTGAATTAATTCTCTTGCTTTTCCTGGTTCTGTATAAATATGTGAGATACACTTTTTGTAGCTGTTTTCACTCTGCCATGTTTGCCATTTTCAGTTTCTGACAGGAGTTCAGTAAGATCTGAAATTGAGATACTAGAATAAAGAGCATAAAAGGGAAGATAATAGTTCTGCACTTACTTATATTCAGAAAGCATGGCCTTGTGGATGGAGAAAAGAAACACACAACTCAGCTCCTACATTATCATTTCATCTAGGCCATTTTGATTTTATCAGAACAGATTAAATCAAAGGAAAATGGTTCTTCATTTTCTATACGGAGCAAAAAGAGGCATCTTTGACCTTGTGAAGATGAGCAAGTCTGGTCTTTTTCTATGGGGAAAAAAGGGAATGACAATAATTTTTCCTTTATGGGGAAAAAAGGGAATGACAATAATTTTTCCTTTACTGTAGAACAGGAAAAAGTTTCAAGAGGCAGAGTAGAGATATGAAAGTCTTTTTCCATCTGTATAAAAATATTCCCACTTGAAAAGTACATAAATACATTTTTATCAGTATGTTGTAACATAACCAACCAAAATATGAGAAGTAGTTCAGTACAAAGGTCCATGCAATAAAACATTAGCTTTTAAACAGCTCATCACAGAAAATCTTACATACATCAAAACCATGGCATTTGTTTTTAAAGCATTAATTTATGAGTTTGAAAGAAATTTAGTGAACTTTGTAGTGAAATTCAAGAATATTTTTATCATGTAAACGTCTTTTGGTTTTGGTAACTACTCTAAAACTACCAGGCTGTTCTACTCCATCTTTAGTAGCAAAAACCTTGTCAGGAAGCTGAATTAACCTACTAATGCAGATTTCACACTACTGTATGCTGATCATTTCTGGTCATTGTGTTTGCTTTCACCACATTTATTATTTAACATTATTTACCGTTGTGCAAAGTTGTTGCTCACCAGTACCTGTATTCAGACTAGGAAATGCTTAAATCCATTCTACACTAGCCATCTCTTTCAAGTTTGCCTGAGAATGGATTTGTCTGTGCGCCAAGTTCTGCTTACAGACATGCAGTCAGAGCTAGGGCCTTCCCCATGGTGCCATGCAGTGTGTGCCCAGTCCTGCTCCTGCTGGGAGGGCTGGCTGAATATGCCTTCCTGCAGGGGCTGCTCTCCCTTTCTCCGCTTTCTCCACTAGGCCTAATTTAGTTACATATCAGTAAAGGACTTGAGCTTCAGGGCTACTCAGCCTTGTCATTGGCTGGATGATTGACTACTGTGGCTTAGGTATGCTTGCAGAGCTTATCCAGCAGCTTGCCACTGGAAAATAATTGTGCTTTTCCCTATGTCACAGTCTATTAGCCAGTGAGAATAAGGGAGAGGCAGAAGCGCAATTCTGAGTAGCCTCGTGCTGAGGTAATCTATCAGTTTTAGTTCTGTACAAAAAAGTTGGTTAGTCTTCAGTTCTCACCACCTCTGTAATAAGCACAGTATTCATATCTTTCCAATGTCATTAAAAAATACAGTGCACTTTGAGTGATCTGTTATTTTCCTTTGGGGAAGTGCAAATGTGTAAGTAAGGGAAGATTTTGTTTGGTTTTTGATGTTACTAATTCTGACTTCATAACTCTTCCTGGTATGTTAGAGGTTTTATAATTTACACCAATTTATTCATTATACAAGTTTTATCAACATGAAGTTTATTAAAAATATTAATTTGCAGGGACTATTGCCAATTTAACTAGAAAGCATTTTGGATCAACATCAGGTATTCTTTTTAGCCAAGGGGCTTTCTGCTCTTCCAAAGACTTTCACAGCTTGTGTGATATATTAAATGATGTGTAGGTGGGACAGTAATTTTCTCAGAGGATACAAATTCTCCAGTGATGGAATGGTTTCTTTTGCCATTTAGGTCTGAGAAACTGTTTGAAATTCAGTGGCCAAATAGTTTGTCATGCCGACTCTTGAGGGGTTTGGGTTTTTTTAATTTAATTGAGGTGTTTTGTTTCTTGAGGAAACTTTGCATCATTCATAATTTTGGGTATGCTGATCATGTAGTTTCAAGTTGTGGATAAGAACCATGGATTACTGTTACTTTTATAATCTATATTAAATCTGTGATTCTGCTGATGGAAGGAATCCTACCTAAGGAAACTCTTAAAGAGATAATTTCTTAGCTTCTTTTAATTTTGCAGATTTGTAGTTGCAGTGAATCCGCTTCATTCCTGACATCAGTCATAGCCCCATTAAAACAGAGAAACCCATTTTTATGGCAGTATAAGATTTGATCACAGATACTTTGTTGGCATGTTGATAGCCATTGTGCAGGAACTTGAAAATCTGTTTCACTTCCGAAGGGCAAACTATTATGGAGCCACTCTTCTCATTTGCTGAATGATGCCAATGTGTTTAGTTAAGTGCAGGAGAGGGAAGGAGTAGGGAAGAATTTCCAGACAACAATCTTATTAGAGCAAATTGTCAGGAGGAGGGATACTAGCTTTTAATATAATAAACAGACCTTCTTAAAGCTTTGAGTCATTAATAAAATTATAAACAACATCCATAGACAGTGTTAAATAACATTCTCAAATTCTGCTTTCTTCAGTGCAACAAATAATAGCACAATGTAAGAATTGGAATTGTGAGCTGTTTAGTATTTTGGAGACTTAACACATAAACTTGAGGGCACACAACATTTAAAAAGTTATGATGCTGATCTCTTTGGTGGTTTGTCCTGCTACTGTTACGTTTAAAACGGGCTGAGCCTTGATTCAGTTGAAAGACAAGCAGTGTTTTCACTTATGTTACAGTTTGAGCAGTACTTAACCCCCCAAACTTTTTTCTTAATAAAACTAACAAATGCAGCTGCTTGCAGACTGTAACTTCCTGGCTGATTCTTTATTATCTTTCTGTGGATAAGATTTCAGGATCTATATAAGGCCAGTAAGGAACAGAGTATTCATATAAAGCAATTAATCACTGATGTTTCTCTTAGCCTGATAGGGAAATACCATAAGGCAGGAGGGAAAAGAAAACTGATCTTAGAGTGCATGCTCTGACTTCAAACATAAAAATGTGTAATAAGCTTTAATTACTCCATAGTAAAAAATAAATACCTACATTTCTAAGCATAATTCCAGCTGTTTATTTCTAAATATATCTGGTTTAAAAAAATAGAGTAGTTAAAATAGCAATTAGTTTTGTAAAATAAGCATACTGTACAAAAGGAAAACTTTTTTGGAGCTTATTTGACTTACCAAAACTTGAAAAATTGATCCATCTAAAACACTTCAGAATAAAGTCAGAAGAGAAACATTGTGTAAAAATATTTGTTTAGCATAAACATGAATTTTGTACATACCTTCTTAAACAAAATTTCATGCCAACCACAGTCCAGTGTTCACCTTGTTGGAAATTCGTCAGGCTGAAAACAGTATTTTTAAAATTTTAACTTACTGTCACTGAGCACGTTACTAATATAATGCCACATTTACCTCATTTTTTGAAGGAAAATCTATTTACAGAATCCAGAGAAGCTGTTCCCATATTTTAAACCTGTCCTGTAAAACTGCTGATGCAGTCAAGAAACATTTCCATGCCTAATGCAAGCTCTGGATGAGCAGATGAATTCAGTTCTTTAGTTGTAGACTGTGCTTTTGCACAAGAAAAGCACTCTTAAGAGTTCTTCATGTCAATTTACATTCTGCTACTTTGTGTCCTGAAATTGCAAGGACAGGGGTAGATTAGATTTACATTTCACTTGATTTACCATCTCATAATAGAGTGTTTACCATGTTTCCATTTGTTATACACTTTATTTGTAATGCTGTCCTTTTCCCTCCAAATTTTATAATTTGAAACAGACTTGAAAATGGCTTCAGATCAGATTGGACATGGAAAATGTGATCTCATAAGAAGTCATTTCATTAATACTTTGCTGAGCTATACTAGCAAAGGATTAGTTTTGTTGTATTTAAATTACTGAAACGTAAAATGCTGGAATCTTTTTCTTCAGGGCTTCTAATTTTGCAATTTTTGTAAATGTAATTAAACAGCACAATCATCTTTGCTACATAACTAACCATCTGAGTATAAAATAACATTTTAAGGTATTCATTCTTTTCACTGTGGTAGAGATGAGAATAACAATATGACCTGAGAAGACAAAAAAAATATCTCTGAGGAGCACGTCCAGTCTGAACTTTCTCTTAGTTCCATGACAATTCAATAAGAAATCTTCCCCTGATCTCATTTCTTTTATATATTTTAAGATTAAGAATTCCCTTTTAAAATAGTTTTAATTTGAATGGCAGGTGGTGAGGGTAGTGAGATAATAAATCACATCCTATTTAGTGTACAGGCTCCTGGCATAACTAGGGTGCTAGCCGAAACACTGTGGATTCACTAAGAAAGCAATTTTTAATTCTCTGTTTGGGCTTCATACAAGCTGTATACATCAGTGAGCGGAACTTTTTGTAGTATATTTATTGGATGGCTAAGAAGTTGTAAAAACTAGAGGTAGGTAATGCCCATGACATCAACACTTGAATTACAGTATTTAGTGTGTTTTGTATAATGAGGAATTTTAAATGTGTAAGTGCCTTATTGCTTGAAACAACTGAAAGGTGTTAGTTCCCCTCAGTAGAGCAATACAGGAATTCCTGTTCTGTGGACTCCTACAGTTACGTTAAGCCAAAGTAACCAATACTGGTTTGCTCGGAAAATTGAATAATGTTATGCCAGTGAAGAAGTTATTATAAAAGTAATCTGCCATGCTTATTTTAATTATGATGATCTCATTTCTGAGGTTTTTTTAAGTTACTGTTTGCTCCCCTCCCCTCACCAACTCCCACCTTCCTTCAGACTTCTGCAGAAATGCATCTTACGTTGTTGTTAGAGTGTTGTTAGTTTGACTCTTACAGCGTAACAAGCCATGAGTTTTCAACCACTGAAAGAAATGCAGCTTTTTGGAGAAGAGAGTTCAGCTGAAGTCTGGTTAGACCACAGCCTGTCATAGGTGTACCTTCTGACTGCAGGGCTCAAACGGTCCCTGTTCTCACCAATTTGTGAAGGTGCAGGCACTGAGGAGTGTGGTGTAGCTAGATTGGGACTTTGAGCAGGTTAGCAGCATTTCAGTGGTATCCACCTTGAACTAATATATACCATTAGTATAAGTTGCTAACTCCTCTGGTGTGGGTATCTTGATGGACTAATCCATCAATCAAGCTTGATGGCACAGATCTGGCATCTCTGCCCAGCCCCTTCATCGCAGGGTGGGAGGTATGATCTGAAGAAGTATTATTCATTTTGCCATCTTCTGAGAGCTTCAAAATGAATAATGAAGAGTTTATTTCTTCTTACTTCCATTCCCAAAAGACTGTGGAATTTTGCCTTTTATGATCTAGATTTTCTAAAGGACCTGTTTTTTCTCACTGACATCAACTCCCCTTTTGTCCATCTATTACTGGAAATCAGGTGTCAAGATTAAGCTGCTTTTCTAAAATTATCTTGAATTACATCAAATTCTGGTAGAAATTATCTTTTAAAAAATAATGAAGTATAAAAGGTAATTTTCAGAAGGAAGTGGAGTTAATGGGTGTTAAGAAGAAAAATGATACTTAGAAGATCTATTTATTATAGATTCATGATCATAAAATACTTTTACTATGTTCAATTTCCTCCACTGAGAATTTGTTAAGGCAAGAAGGAAAAGAGAGAAGAATGAAGATAAGAAGAGTATCCCCTTGAACCTTTTCTTCTGAAATTCCTGTTTTTCAGAACTGTAGGAGAGGTTTTTTCCACCCTGGAGTTCTTAATTGGTAATACGGCTCTCACAGTGTTACTGTTAAACACTGCTATGAGTGTTTAATCAGGATTTAGCTGGCATATCTGAAGGTTTTGGTGATAGGGAGTTTAATTTAGAGCCATACTTCAGAAAAATTTAAGTGAATTACCACTCTTAGAGATATCTTAGTGACGTCTATTTCAGCATTCTCAGATTTTTAGGCATTAACTAAGTCCTACTATAACCCACTGAAGACACCATGTATCAAAATACTTCTTCAATCTTATGAGTTGCTGTTTATTTGTACAAGCTATTTCCTTAAATGAAATTTTTCTCTCTTAGAACCAGCAAACACACAACCAAAATGCTGATAAGGTTTTTCCATTATCTTTGTCTTACATTTAGCTGATAAGTCTATTTTCTGCTGCATGGTATTTCAACAATGGTCTTCATGCTGTAATAACTTGTACTGGGTAGTCTTGGGCAATATTTTACAAAATAATTCATCTTCAACTTGGTATTTTAAATGTATACCAATAGTCACTGTTGCGCGTGCTATCTGTGTGGCTGCTTTAGTTCATGTCAATGTTTTGTAAGGATTATTTCTTGCTACCCTCTTCAGAGTGCCTTTTCATTTAGCGGGTCTAGAAGGCGGTTCACTGAAGTCGTCTGTTGAATCTACCATAGTAATGTCTGATCTGTAAACTTGTCCTGATGAATGTATAACTAAAATCTTGTTCTTTTAAAAAGCTATAGTAGGCACAGGTGTATATGCACATGTACATGCATGGATACAAGGGAAGGTGTTCTGCCAATGTTCGTCCTGCTGGACAGGACCTTTTGAAAGTAAGTGAATTTTTAAACAGTTTTATTTTCAAAATGTTACCTCACTAGTATTCAGTGGTAGGTATGTCTCTGTACTGCTTCACTTTGCTAAATACAATCATGATCATGATAGGCAGTTTCATTTAAAAGACTGCAATGAATCTGGTGTCCGTATTGAGGCTGAATTTCATACGGCAAAACTTACGGTACTTTGTTTCCTTTAAGGCATTCCTTTGACTCACACTGACTCCCAAGCCCCTGTTACCAACAGACTGAAAAAGTGCTTCCCCGTGATGAAATGGAAGAATGTAAAGTAGCATTTGAATGCACTCCACCTGTCTTAAAAATCAGTATTCAGAAATGGGGTGGGGGAGTGGTTTTGATGAACTGTGGGAAGACATACATTGTAGAGGTCATTCACTTGCACACAAGGGGTTTTACAATGTCATCTAGTAACACCTACCTAATAAAGTTTTGAAAAAGAAAAATTAAATTGCCTGAATGTTTAACTATTTCTTTAAGCAATTCCATGCATGAAGGACAGCTGAACAGCTCTAAGGAACCTTGCTTAAACCTTTAATACTTGTTATAATTCTTATATAATCTTTTTTTTAAAATTACACCAATTTATTTAAACTCCAGAATCTTTGTCTTTACAAACACTGAGTTTCAGTCACTTCAATCTTTAACTGCTTTAACACTGAAAATGAAAGCAGAGGTTAAAACCCAGTCTACTGTGATGAATATTTTAATGTAAAATACTCCCTGCCATATGGTGTCATCTCTGGCTACTGCTTTCAATTTTAAAAACATCTTAATTGAATACAGAATTCTACCTCCTCACAAGATCTTAAAATGTTAGCTTAAAATAACCCAATACGAAATGAGGAAAGAATATGCTGGAGTCCAATTTTCCCATTCCCTTGTTATGACTACTTCCTAAAACTTCTTCACTTTCCAAGATAGTTTGTAGAGAAAGCAATTTGAAGCTGTAAACTTGAAATATGTAGCCCATTAATTGAACTGAGTGCCTTATTCTCTGGAAAGGAACTTTGTTCAGTTTCTACACTTTGTGAGCTGGCAATATTGATGGAATGTTTTGTTTGATATGTTGGGGATTTTTAAGCACTATACCTAGTTATGAAATTGCAGTTGCACATTCATGCACAGGCAGACAAGGTATCACAGTTGCCTACATCTGTGGGAAATAAAGCTGAAAAACAATTCACTGCGAGGAAATACACAGCAAAAATACTGAGGCCTGTGCTAGGTGCCTCTGGCAGAGGACAAGCCTTTCAGCCCTCTCCCCAGCCCCCTCCGAAACAGTCAAGATTTGCAACGAAATGTCAAGGACATCATACCAGAGGTTCCTTATCTGCAGGAATTCCAGCATGCAGTGGAAGAATAGTCAGCAGGCCAAAGAAATTGATAGCCCTGGAACTGAAATTGAAGGCTGACTTCTCACTTGCAATCTCAAACTGTTTGACAAAAGACAGACAGGAAGCTTTGATTATAAACATCTCCACAGAGATTACATATATGCAACTGTAATTTTTAGATGCTTCCCCTCAGGTGATTGATGTGCTTTTGCAGGTTCTTAAAACAGTGATTATAGGAAATACAGATATTTTCCTGAAATCGTTATTGCATTTGTGCCTGCTCATAAGAAATTGCATTTGATCATTAATAACTAAATAAAGATATCAAAAATTTTTGAAATAATATTTGAATTTCTTTTGTTTTGTTTAGTTGTTTGGCTTCAGCAGCAAAAAGAGACTGTGGCATACATGAAATACTGTCTAATGAGAACCTGATTAGAATTAGCAGCCACATAAATCTATCATGCTTTGAAAAAGTTGATATGACTTCTATGAAGGAGTCTTTTCTTACCAACCGCCAAGTTTATTGGCAGGTCAGCAAGTTCTAGAAGTCTTTGCTGTAATTCCTTGCAACAGCCTCAAATGAAACTAAGTAGATGTAGGCTAAGAAGGAGGATCTCGCAGGGACAATGTATGGTTAGAAGATAGAAAACAAGTGGAGTAAATAACTTTTGTCGTGAAAGGGGAATGCCAGTTAAACTCTGCAGAAATCTGTGCTAGGACTTTGCTCTTGGACGTATTTGCAAATGATGTGAAGAAAAAGGTAAGTTATGGGGTAATAAACATTGCTCTTGATGAAGAGTTACCCAGAAGAGCAAACATGAGAGCTAGTTACTGTGATCAATTGAATTGATTTTGGACAACAGGAAATAGAGGAAGATTCTTCACCATGGAATGATATGACTGATGCATGTTGGTTATATAACAAAGGTCTCTATTTGAGTGATACCAAAAAGACAAAAGAGTGACAGATGGGAGCTATAACAAAAAAAGGCGATTCATGATGAAATAATGAAAGACTAGTGGAGTCTCCTGCTAAATGATATTGTAGGTGCTGGGGGCTGACATGGAAACTGCAGCAGTTACAGGAGAGATTTCTGGCGAATCACCAAAAATATAGAATGCCCTGTTTTCTCAGAAAGTCCTTGAGTCAAAACTGTTTGGAAGCCTGAACAGTAGCA
>NW_020955721.1:74697-75844 GCF_003031625.1 Empidonax traillii
GGCGATTCATGATGAAATAATGAAAGACTAGTGGAGTCTCCTGCTAAATGATATTGTAGGTGCTGGGGGCTGACATGGAAACTGCAGCAGTTACAGGAGAGATTTCTGGCGAATCACCAAAAATATAGAATGCCCTGTTTTCTCAGAAAGTCCTTGAGTCAAAACTGTTTGGAAGCCTGAACAGTAGCAGACAATAATAATTGTTTGCAGTATCATGCATCCTTCCACCAATACCTGGTTTTGCTTACTGTCAGACAGGACAGGATATTGGGCTCCCTGATGTGTTGCTCTGTCCGAGTATTTCTAGGTCATTCTCCTTCAATTCTTCTATTGAAGGTCTTCAGGTGGGGACAATGTCATAGTAGATCCTAGCAGTGATCTACTGAGAACAGTGGGGTTATGGCTTCTTCTATTTTACTTGGCCACAGAAAACACTGTCCTAGATGGAGGTGTTGATAGAGAAGATATAGATTTGTGAAGTAATGCAAATCTGTCCCCTTCGCAGTGCACTGTTCTCACTCTCAACTAATTTTGTTCCACCTGATCTGAGCAATGTTCTTGCCTCCACCTCATTTCCACCAAGCTTATCCTCACGCTCTCTTGGATGCTCTCAAGGTCACCTCAGCCTTTCCCAGGCTGTTTTCCTTTTTTTTAACATTTCTCCTACTGGTATACTCAATATGAAGCTAAGCTTTGTTTTCATGACCCTGTAAGAGTGCTGGACACATCCAAGTCCATGTTCTATGCTGGCCCAGACCTCGCTTCCTTGACAATTTGGACATAAATAAAAAATACTACTTCTCTAGAAACATTTCTTTCTGAGTGAGATGCCTTTTTAGGTACCCATTACCCACTTTTGTCAACCTTCTATTTCATCAATCCCATTTTAATTTGTAAATGATAGTTTCTATTTTGTTCCTTTTTATGCAAAAGAAATATTGGACAGTCTCTCAAAAGTCCTAGTAGGTAAAAGTGCAGTAAATCAAAATAAAATTACAAAGCCGGTTGAAAAGTAGCTTTGTGTGATTAAATAGGACTCTGCTAGAGATTCCCCTGCTGCTAACTGTACATTTGTACACTCCTCTTTTTGATTTTTATTTGCTTTTTTTTTTTTTTTTTTTTTTTTTTTTTTTTTTTTTTTTTTTTT
>NW_020955721.1:75865-111024 GCF_003031625.1 Empidonax traillii
GGCGATTCATGATGAAATAATGAAAGACTAGTGGAGTCTCCTGCTAAATGATATTGTAGGTGCTGGGGGCTGACATGGAAACTGCAGCAGTTACAGGAGAGATTTCTGGCGAATCACCAAAAATATAGAATGCCCTGTTTTCTCAGAAAGTCCTTGAGTCAAAACTGTTTGGAAGCCTGAACAGTAGCAAACAATAATAATTGTTTGCAGTATCATGCATCCTTCCACCAATACCTGGTTTTGCTTACTGTCAGACAGGACAGGATATTGGGCTCCCTGATGTGTTGCTCTGTCCGAGTATTTCTAGGTCATTCTCCTTCTATTCTTCTATTGAAGGTCTTCAGGTGGGGACAATGTCATAGTAGATCCTAGCAGTGATCTACTGGGAACAGTGGGGTTATGGCTTCTTCTATTTTACTTGGCCACAGAAAACACTGTCCTAGATGGAGGTGTTGATAGAGAAGATATAGATTTGTGAAGTAATGCAAATCTGTCCCCTTTGCAGTGCACTGTTCTCACTCTCAACTAATTTTGTTCCACCTGATCTGAGCAATGTTCTTGCCTCCACCTCATTTCCACCAAGCTTATCCTCACGCTCCCTTGGATGCTCTCAAGGTCACCTCAGCCTTTCCCAGGCTGTTTTCCTTTTTTTTAACATTTCTCCTACTGGTATACTCAATATGAAGCTAAGCTTTGTTTTCATGACCTTGTAAGAGTGCTGGACACATCCAAGTCCATGTTCTATGCTGGCCCAGACCTCGCTTCCTTGACAATTTGGACATAAATAAAAAATACCACTTCTCTAGAAACATTTCTTTCTGAGTGAGATGCCTTTTTAGGTGCCCATTACCCACTTTTGTCAACCTTCTATTTCATCAATCCCATTTTAATTTGTAAACGATAGTTTCTATTTTGTTCCTTTTTATGCAAAAGAAATATTGACAGTCTCTCAAAACTCCTAGTAGGTAAAAGTGCAGTAAATCAAAATAAAATTACAAAGCCAGTTAAGCCTGAAAAATAGCTTTGTGTGATTAAATAGGACTCTGCTAGAGATTCCCCTGCTGCTAACTGTACACTTGTACACTCCTTATTTTGATTTTTATTTGCTTTTTTTTTTTTTTTTTTAAGCATGTATATGATGCATCTAAAGAATTAGTGCGCCTATTTTGGGCATTTGGTTTTGGGTTTTTGGGGTTTGGTCGGTTGCTTGAGGGTTTGGGTTTTTTTTTTTTTCCTGGGGTAGGGCAGTTTTGTTTGTTTTTTTTTAAGGAATCTATATGCACCTGCTGGTTGGTGATGGGCAGCCCCAGGGCTGCAGCCTGGCTGAGGGTGGGTTTGAGTGATCATACGGTCCAATGGATGGCACCCAGGGCATCGCGGCATTTGCCCACAGGGCTGTGAAGATGGCCAGTTCTTGTCCCAAGCCATCAAACCCCTTCCTACCTCAGACCTGCCATGTAGATTCCCTTCTTTTGACCCATATTTTGTCAATTAACAGTAATGGCAGGCTCCAGTCATTGGTGCACCACACCAGAACACACCTCGGAGCAGGAAATGGTGGCTGGGAGAGGGAGCGGAGAGGAGGACACATGTTCATGAGAGCAGCACAGTGTGGCAGCAGTCTCCCTCTGCCCTGGCCCACTCTGGGCTTCTCACCACAGCTTTCCTTAGGCCTTCTTGATTTTAACTATTATTTTCAAACAATATCTGTTTTAACTTTTAGTTTGACCATTTTTGTTATTTATTATTTTCCATTTATTGAAAAATACTTTCAAAAACATGGCTTTGTTTTAATTTCATCTGACTTTTATGAGGTGATAGATAAGTCAGAGCTAATAATAAACAGCTTAGTGACAAACCTTTGCCAAATCAAACAAACATTAATTCAGCAGAGCTTTCCAACAACACCTTCAATGTTTTGAACCTTTGGAGTCTGCTGTTGCCTTTCTCAAACTCTGTTACAACAAGCACTCTATGTCACCACTCCCCTTATAATGCTATTTGTAGAAAACAGCTTACTTAGATTACAGGCAACATGTAGCCTCCATTTAACTACCATTTATTTATTCATTACAATTTTGAATTAGCTGTTCTATGGCTTCGGACCTGAGAAATGAGCGTAGCGATGTTATCTCTCCTGTAGCAGTAAAAGGAGAGAATGTAGAAAAAGGCTAGCTTTTCCTTTCCCACAAAGGAGCTTTCAAGGGCTAAACACGGCTGTCACAATTGTACTTCATAAAAATCAACCTTCATTGGAACCCCTTGTCAGCCTGATTGGGGATAAATGGAGCAGCTGTCTCTGCTGAACCTATTTGTTTATCTGACAGCCTGCCATATGAGTTCTCCAAAAAAGGTGGCTGAGCATGAGCTGCAGTCACCGCTTTGGTTGTGGCACTCTGTCCTGAGCTGCCATTTTCTCCAGCTATTAGAGGGGTAAGTGTGGGGTGTGTGCATGGGAACTCCATCAGGTCCCCAGCACCCTGGGCTCAGTGTGCACAGGGCGCTGGATCCCCCTGAGCTGTTGGTGCAGCCCAGCCGTAAGTGTGGCTCTGCACATCTCAGTCTTGCTATTGGAAGAAGGCATCAGACCCACTCCTCTCAATATGCATAAAGGTAACATATTACTAATTATTTTTTGAACTGAGAACTAAGAAAAGGCTTTTCATAGCACTGTCAAGATAGGGAAAAAAATGCATACTTCAGCATAAAATTTCTCTGTCTTCTATAAGATATTTCCTAAGCTAAGACACAGAACTTAGAAAAATACTTTTATGTGATGTAGTTTATTGTATATATGTATGATCGTATTACTATGGTATGAAAGCTTTTGGTCGCTTCCTTTTAATTTATATGCAATCTGTAACAATTTATGTTGTAATAGTATATCAAATTATAGATAGGTAGTTACATATTTAATCATCTGAAATTCAACAAAGGCAAATGCAGGGTCCTGCATCTGGAGAGGAATAACCCTGGGCACCAGCACAGGCTGGGGGCCAACCTGCTGGAAAGCAGCTCTGTGGAGAAGGACTTGAGGATCCTGGTGTACAACAACTTGTCCATGAGCCAGCAGTGTGCCCTTGGAGCCAAGAAAGCCAGTGGTATCCTGGACTGCATTACGAAGAGCATTGCCAGCAGGTCAAGGGAGGGGACCCTGCTCCTCCACTCAGCCCTGATGAGGCCACATCTGGAATGCTGTGTCCTGCTCTGGGCTCCTCAGGACAAGAGAGACATGGAGCTCTTGGAGTGGGTCCAGCAGAGGGCAACAAAGATGATTAAGGAACAGGAACATCTCTCTTGTAAGGGAGCTGAGCCTGTTAAGCCTGGAGAAGAGCCTGAGAGGGGACCTCATCAATGTATATAAGTATCTGAAGGCAGAATGTCAAAGAGGAGGGAACCAGGCTCTTCTCAGTGGTGCCAAGCAACAGGACAAGAGGCAATGAGTTGAAACTGATTCACAGGAAGTTCCACCTGAGCAGGAGGAAGAACTTCTTTACTGTACAGTGACTGTGCACTGAAACAGAGAGGTTGTGTAGTCTCCCTCACTGGAGATATTCAAGAATCACCTGGATATAATCCTGTGCCATGTGCCATAGGATGACCCTGCTTGAGTAGGGAGGTTAGAACAGATGACCCACTGTGGTTTGTTCCCCATTCTGTGAAATATTCATATATATACAGATAACAGCAAAACAATAGCATTATTCATTCCTTGCTGGTTTGTCACGATCCAGAACAAAAGAATTGCAGTGAAATAATTTAACTGCTGACTGATTTATTGTCTGTGTACACTTTCAAGGCATTTTAATTATTACTCTTTTGCTAATTTGCTTATCTCAATGGCATTCTTTGGTACTGAATTATCTACATTCCAATGTGGGAATGTATTTCTTAGGTTCAGTAATTGCCTTTTTATATAATGATTACCCACCAAATTTAAGATAAGAACAAGGACCTGGAAGGTGCTTGTAGGTGTGAATTTGTGTATAGTGAAAAATGAAATGAGAACTAAGAAAAGGCTTTGAAATTGTAAAGATCATGGCAACATAGGATTACCAGGAAAGGAAAATTACTATTGTGAACGTACATCTGATGAGAGTTGTACGTTGTTTAGGTTAGAGACTTCTGATCACGTTAGACTGATGTACTTGAAAACTTTAACACAACTCAGTCATGAGAAGCAGAGTCCTCTCCTTGTTTCTGCTGGTTCCTGTGTTTTTTAGGAATACAATATTTAAAATTAGCTGTTTCATGAACAGAAAAATTAACAGTCTGTTTTATTGTGGATTTATTTTTTGTACCCCTCCCTCATAACCTGTCGTCACCTGGTATGCACTCACTTCTCCCTGTTAAATATCTCTAGTTCTGCCCCATGTTCCCTAAATTCTCATGCCTCTCTCTCTCTCTAGCTGAGCAAGAATTACCACATGCCTTACCTATTCCAAAGCATGTAGGTACCAGTTGATCATCTACTAGAGCTGTGATGGTTGCCAGACCAATTTTCAAGAGCTGTCAGGCTGGCTGGATGCCCACTAGCACTGGGTGCTTCATTCTTTCTCCCGACTGAAGCACTCCTACTTCAGCCACTTTTATCCACGTACTGATTTTCAAAAATCATATAGGAATGTGCTATCTTGGAGGATGGTTACTCTAGGCCACCACACTATGTGGTGTTCCAAGCCTCATTTCTTTAGAATCCCAGGATAAACTGGAGATTTTCGCATGTGCATATGTAAGGTTTTCCTTTTAAGTTCAGTGTGAGATTTCATTTCTCGAACACAAGTATTAAAGCATGGCAGTGATGCTGTGGTTCTCTGGCTTAGACACATGTTCAGACTCCAACCAAAGGGAAGTAGTAAAAATTTCTGCTTGTGATGGACGAGCTCAAATCTGCAGAGACCCAAAGCTGGGGGAGGTGCAAAGCTCAGCAAACATTACCTGAATCAGTATGATCTTTTGGAATTTGGAATTAACACTAGAATCCGATATGCACTGTATAGGAACAGCCAGTGAGCTGTCAGCTCCTGCTCACTGCCTCCATGTTGTGAGACTTGTATGTCCCTGCTGTATATAATTGGTAAAATTCTCCCCATTCTCCCTCACCCAACATGTCTTTTCCAAGCTAAGGAACCTTAACCTGCGAGTTGCTCACACACCAGAAATTTTTCCAATACTTTGACTGTTCTTACTGTTGTTCTCTGTTCCTTTTCCAGTTGTGTCAGATCTTTTTTTGGGATGGGTTGTATAGTATGGAAGGTAGATGAGATGCACACATGGTCGGGAATATGTGGTAAATATGGAATTCTATAATGGCTTAATCGTTCTTCATATATGATTGGGGGTTTTTTATTGTTAATTAGTAAGGAAGTGAAAGTTCTTTGAAAGTTTGACTCAAACACCAAAATCTCATTCCTGAATCCTAGTTAGGCTGTACTAAATTGAAATCTGAGTAGTGCTTAACATCATGAAGAGACTCTAGAGTCAGGAGACTGTTCCGATTTCTTCTTGATCAATTTTTTCTTCCTTCTGAGAAATATAATTATTTATGACAGAATTTTTTAGATGATTTGTTACTATGTTTTCTCAAACGCAGATTTTTTTTTCATTTTATAAGCCTATATGTGTGCCCTGTCTGCTCAATATTATGATCTGAAGAATAACTCAAGTACATTATAGCAGTTATTCTCTCTGCTTTAGAATACCGTCTCCAGCAGTCAAGAGCCCCCTTGATTATTGGTCCTGAAAGAGCTGCAAGAAACTATGCCCTAGCCAGAAGCTAAATATTCTGGCAAGAGAAAAAAAAAATCTTCCTTCTAAATACCAGTAAATAAAATGCTGATATATGCCCAAAGGGGAAAGGACTTGGGTCCTTCCCAGTCCTTTTTCACAGTTCCAGTGTTCTTGTATATTCGACCACTTTTCAAACCCCTCTTGTCTCTTACCTATCATTGGTAAAATGACTAAAATTGTTCCACTTTCACTTATCCACTGACTTCTTATGCAGTCTGAGAACTAAAGGGCAGATTTTTTTTCCAGAAGGAAAATTCCTTGCTTGTAATTTTCTCCACCCACACTAGGAAGTTAACTCATCGGAAAAACTTTCAGCCTGTTTATTGACACTGTGGATGTATATGTATAGCCAAACTCTTGGACTGAGTGATTTGTTTTGCTTTGATGGTTACGGAAAATACTTGAAATAGTGTATTTTTTATATGTTGATTATTTTTCCCTCTAGCTTATATATATATATACACACATATGCATCATAACATGCTGCAGTATTAGTTATTATATTTAAGTATATGTTGCTGTGTACATTTTATTTATATACATATATAATTTGAGTCCTATTAAGCACTGAATTTTTTTTTAGTCATGTTCACCTGATTGCAATAGATTCATACATTAATTCTCACGCACGTTTAAGCAGCAGCACTGGCAACAATGCTGTATTGAACTGTACGTGCAGCTACGGTGAGGCAATGTATGTTAGCCAATCCCTCCCACCATAGGTGACCTAAGATTAGGACAGCTCTATTTATTAGCTGAGAATGGAAGTTTACATGTCAGAGCCTGTTGGAAGTTCTAGCCTGAAACAAGGATCCCGTCCCTGCCAAACAGGTGGGTGCTAAAGCGGAGAAGAGCGGTAACAGTTGAGGTCTTCCACAGAACAGGCAGCCAGGTTCTTTCAACAGAATAGCATAAACAGAGCTTTTCATTACCGTGTGCTGTTTTCAGCACAGCACATGAAAAACTGGAATTGAGCAGCTGGAAGCAAGAACTTTTTTCTAAGAAAAACCTGCCTTGAAAAGTGCTTTGTGTGCACATTGGAGTTAGGGAGGCAACCATGTGATTTCATAGTTTGATTCTAATTGGGCTCTGACAGGCTTGTGTCTTCAACCTCTTGGGTTGGAGCAGGGGCTGAGGATAGGTGCTGTTTAATATGATTCAATTAGACTTTTGTAAAGCAGTTTAAAAATACAAAAGTAGCAGATAGATGCCATGCATAATAGTAGTGAAACTATTATGCCAACACGTTTTGCAAATACTCCAAAATTTGTATAAATTATTGGCATTTTTGAACATGATTTCTGACACCAACATCCCACACTGATCAGAAGTTAATCAGGAGATCAGAAATTAATCAAAAGTAAAGATGATTGCAGACACATGGCTGAGACACTTCTAGATAGCACAGATGTCAGAAAATGTAGTTAAATCCCTTTCCCCAGCTGCAGTAAGTCACAAGGCATCTTTCACAGGACTGGTAGTTAATTTCCCAAGTGCACAGAATGTTGCACACTCAACATTTTGGCTCGCACCTCAGTGTAATTCTTGCAGCTAGACAGCTTCCTAACATCTTCAAAGCGTCCTCAAGACAGGTGCCTTCTGCAGTTTCCCTCCTTACGTTTTTTTCCTTCTGCACTTGGCATAACTTTCAGTTTCCCTTTGCAAATCTACCTTGATGCACAATTTTCTCCCTTCTCCATATTCTCAGAAGGTACCTGCAAACTTTGTTAAGCATATAGCCTACAAACTCTCTGTGGGCTGTAAAGAAGACCTGCACAGAATACTTACTGCAGCTTTCATAAGAGCCCCTAGAGAAAGGAGTATTTATGAGGAGTTTGTAAAGGTGCAGCATGTTGTTCATGTCTATCCTGGAGCAGAGGAAGCCAGTGGAGACCTTTTCTCTAAGCCCTTCAAAACACTGTGCAAAAGGTTAGGAGTGGCAGCACCTGGGCAGTCTCGTTCCTGTAACTTCTCCAAAGGCAACTATACTACAGCAAAATGTCAGCTTCCCTGTAAATTCTGCCTCCACCTCCTTAACACAAGTACATACAGATGCCTTCTCTCACCCCATCCTTTCTGTCTTTCACTGCACCCCAAGTCCTAAGGACCAAGCACAGATCCCATATTCTTTCTAATTACTATAACAGTTTCTTTTCTGATGTTTAATTGTCCTTAAACCCTAACATTGCTCACTGCCCCATATCAAATCAATCCTGCCTAAATTCTCTATGCTAACCAAAGCTAAGAGGTCCCTGAAAAATCTTGTGCTTGCTCTTGCCAAATTCTGCTCATGGTGTTGCTAAGTCAAGGACTAAGTCAGTCTGATTTCGCTGCTGAACCAACCTGCTCAGATCAGCTAATTTTATCCTGGACTCAAATATAAATGAGAATAATGCAAATAGTGAGGACATGTTGCTGATTTTTGAAAGGAGATGAATGTGGAGTAGACACACTGTCAGGGATGTGTATGGGCAAAAGGAGCACATTGGAAACCTGTACATGCCTAGTTGTCTCACCTAAAGGGGCTGGGCATCTGAGAGGGGGAAGCTGGATAAATCACTGGTAGATATATGCACTTAAAACAGCTTTCAGGGCTGAAGTTTCAGTAAGGGAATGGCAATGCCTAATCTTCAAATATCCACGATATCAAATGATAAATGTAGGTTTGATGTGAAAATTAAATATGATTCAAGCTTCAACTTAAACTGTATTTCAAAAGGTGACCTGGTTTTAAAGTGTTTTTAGTTTTAGTTGTGTAATACAATTGGCACCATCAAGTGGTAAAACAGTGGACTGCTCATTCATAGCAATCTCAGTAGTAAAAAAGGAAACATTTCAACATTAAAAAAGGGAACTAATTATGTAGTTGTGTATTAGAAAGGAGCCTAAAGAAACCTTTCTGTACATTTTACCAAGGTTATTTGAAAAAGTTTCTGATGTTTTCTTGGGAAAAGTACTGGATTTAAATGTTTTATGTTTCTATTTTCCAGTACATCTAACTTGGATCAATTATTGTTTCAGCTTGATGTACTCAGTATTTTTCAGTCTAAAGTACTGAAGATGAGTCTATTTACACGTGATAATCAACGTGGAAATAATATTCATTTTCTCCTTGGTGATATCTTAAAATATTAGTTCTATAAAACGGGAGTAGAACCAGTAACCTGCATTGTTGCAAGGGTTGCTTAACTTTTCCTTGCTGGCCACCGAATAGGCTTGAATGGGACCAGCCAGTGGTAAAGGCAGTCTGCAAAAGAGACAACTCTAGACAGATAAAATTAGTAGAAATTAAATACAGAATTTAAAAGAGCACAATTAATTTGGTTCTAAAATAATAACAACAACAAAGTCCTTTGCTAAGCCAAACCCAATTCTGCAATCTGAAGAGATTTTAAATTATGTAGTAATCATGCATCATTTCAATTAGTACCACCCTTGGTACAGATAACACTTAATAGATGCATAACTTCATTAAAGAAATAATAGACCTACCTTCAGGGTAAAATGATCTACAATTATCCTGGTTGATTGTTGCATGAATGTTTGTAATTTTGTCAGTATGCTTATCAAATAATAAAGAAGACCTTTTTCCCTTTAATAAAAAAGCCAAAACCAAACAAAAACGAAACATAAAAAAACAACAAAAAAAAAAACCACTAAAACCTGCTCCCATTAAAATAACCTTTTTTGTCACTTAAAAATTTATTTTAATGAGAAGCAGAGTCTAGTGGATGAGGTTACACAACTAAAGAGGAAGAAAAGACAGGCAGATGAGCTGATGTCTGAGAAAGAAATGCAGATAATTTGAACCAGGCAGGAATTAGAAGGGCAGCAAACCAACCTGAATAACAGTGAACAGAAAATCCTTATGTTACAGTACAAGATATTTTTCCTCGTATCAATGAATAACACAAAGCATTTATTTGGATTGACTCCTCATGTTTATCTGAGGATATCTGATGCTGAAAATATTTCTCCATTTTGCTGTGGATAGAGGAGAAAGAACTCAGCTTATCAGAAAAGGAAATTGTTAATGTTACAGTTTAAATTCCTTTCTTTTAGTCTACTCTTCAGTCACATAAGCACAATATTTTAGTAACAGGTGAAAACTTCATTCACTAGCGTTCATTTGAAATCAGTGTTAACTGAGCCTAGGATTCTCATAATGGGAAGTGAAGAGCGTTTGCAGACTGTAATAGGCTCCTGGAAACTCAGGATGCTCAGCATCTTTTCTTGCATCCATAGCTCATAACTACGTTTTTCATATATTCTTGGACTTCCAAAAAGGGGCAGGAAAATTTGAAGGGCTTTTTGTGAGATCTTGGTCAAATTTTAGGAACTTACATGGAGAAAAAATCCTCTCAAGTGCCCTTTTTTTTTTTTTTTTTTTTTTTCCAAGTACTAGATGCAGTTGACTGCAGTAACTTGTCCAGCTTCAGGGAAGAATACATTCAGAGAGAAATAGGACAGTGATTTGAGCATAAGTGAACAAAATCCTCTCTCAGTTTGTCCCAGTATTGGATGCTAGAATCCCAAGTACAAATGCAGAGAAGTATGTGGTACTTAATAAAATGCCACTCCCTACAATTAATCAAGACCAAAATACATAAGAGTGCCTGTGTTAAAGTATCAAAGAAAAAAAAAAGATGAACATTTATCAGGGAATACTGGAGAGACAGGCAAGGGAGATACACAGAAGAATTGTTGTAGGCTTCATAAAACTGAGTGTGATTCCTTTATACAGGCCTCAGCTACTCATCATAAGAAAGTGATTGATAGCAGCAGTCTGCTGTCATCCTCCAAATCCCAGCACTTAGCAGGGAGGAGGAGGAGTTGCTGCAGGCTTTGTTGTCAGCAGGGAGGATGATCTGGGGGATGGCAGCACAGTGCTGTGCTGGCAGGGGTGTCTCAGCTCCACCTGAATGCCAGCCAGCTCCGAAACAGGAGCCATGGATCCCCGCGTTGACACATCACTGAATCCAAGCTAACCTACTTTGCCTCCAGCTCAGCTTTTTGGCTGGGGCTCAGTGCAGTGCTGGCTCGTGTCCCTCTGAGCTGGAGCACAGGCAGGCTGCCCTGAAAACTGCCTTGGAAAGCTTTTGTAGGCATACTCCGAGTAACAGAGTGTTTCATTTCAGACCTTTCAGAGGAGTCTGCTCTACTGATCACACATTCTTCATCTTGGCCCTCATCTGACTCTCCCTGAATTTAGAATTTGCCAAACCAAAAGAGCATGCAGGGATGTCACTTTCTCCCATGGATAAAACCATGGCTTAACACACGGAACGTGCTTAAAAAAAAAAATCTGTGAAAGTACACAAACGTGTCAAAAAAAGAATATGCAGTCTTTATTTTAATTGTATTTATAATTAGGTAAAAAAGGAGCAAGTCTCTAATAGTTCCTCAATTTCTAACCACTCATCATTAAACAAAAGATGAAATCAGAATGTGTGGCAGATTTTTAATAAGTAAGCTATCTCTTATCTCAGAGTACTGGCATCCCAAAGTAGTGGTATGTTTTACAGGTAAGCTGTCAGTAAATCAAAATTTGAATCCTCATGTTGATGTTGTTTTGCCTCCTTGTATATATAATTACCAAGCTAAAACAAAGTGCAGAACAACAAACAACCACAGAGCAGCCACTTTCCAAAAACACGAGAGAGATTCTGAAATTGCAAATGGTTGTGCCTGACGTGCAAAATGAAATATTTTTTAAAATAGTGATGGCACAACAGTAGATGACATGCAATATCAAGTTATTTGGCTTATGGTAGTTGGGATTTTGAAGTCACAGAACTCCATTTTAGTTGCATCCTATTTTTGGGCATCAGTTGCGTTCTTAGGGAGGTTTGAAGTCACTCAGCCTGGGCACCCAGTTCTCTGAACACACTCTGTTCATTGTGATGGTTTGCTGACAGTTCTTCCTTATTCACTTTTTTTTAAAGAAAAAAAATGAACCTTTAATCTGGTGTTTGCTGATTCTAAGATTGATTCTGCAGAGGCATCCTTTCTACTATGAACTCTTTTAAAGAAATCTTTGGGGCTTTTTCCCTTCTGTTTTTAAAGAATCCACCTCACGTGTTTTCTATAAATTGAAAAAAAAATTTAAAATCTAATCTTTCAGTAATGTATGATTCATATCTTTGCATGATAAACAAACACCTATGTAAGGACATAAAATAGAGTAATATATATAATCTGCTTCTTCCTGCTGGTGAAAACTATTTGTTAAAGAGTTACATTTTTCTTTTGGTGATCCAGAGAATAAATAAGCAAGAATGTTGTCAGGTTGGTTCAGTCACTCCCAGTCACACGGCAGGATGCACTTTCACTTCAGTCTGGAGATGTAGGATTTAAGCCCCAGAAATGCAATGTCCATTTCTAGACATTGCATCCAGCAGTGCAGCCATAATTCCATGTTCTAGGCCTTCCATCAGTACCAAGAGCATTTCAAAGAAGGAACACATTTAAGAAGTTGAGTTAAACACTTCTCAGCAATAGGTCGTGTACCAGCTTCCCAATGCACATATACATAGATGAATATTTTCTAAACCAATAAAGAAATCCATTTCTGAGCTACATGTGAAAAATAAATTCTATCCTTGCTTTTAGGATAACTTCTTACCTTTTGGGCATAAAGAAAACATTCTATAAGACAGAAGAAATTCCATCAGTTGTGTTGAGCTAAAACTAAATCACATTGGATCTATCATGATTATTTTATCTGCATCAGAGATTGATTTTGACCCATTAAAAATTTAGTTGTCATAATATAGAGTCACCAGGTTTATTTTCTTAATACAGCATTTTATAGCATGTATTTGCCAAAACTGAAAGTTTGTTGTACAACAGGATTGGCACATAACAAGATAAATGGACAGAGAGATGGATTGAAAACTGACTGAACGACAAAGAGCCGTGATCAGCAGCACAAAGCCCAGCTGGAGGCCAGGTACCAGAGGTGCTCTGGGCTGCACGAGGCAGAGAGGGGCCAGCAGGCCAAGGGGGTTGATCATTCCCTCTGTCCAGTGCTGATGAGGTCATGCTTGGAGTTCTGGGTCCAGTTCTGGGCAAACATGGACATAAGGGAGCAAGTCCAGCAATGGACTATGAAGATGATTGCTAGTGTTTCCTTTTCATCAGGTTAATGGCTTTGTACAAAGTTTTTATCTGCATCAGTTAAAATTATTAATTGTTTATTTTAATCCAGTGTTCAATTTCTGATGTGTGTTGTAACAAATGTGTTAGCAGACATGTCTGTGCACTACTTCTGAAGGAAAGCTATTTACTATGCTACTGGGGACGTGGAAAGCTTTAGAGGTATAAAACCACTGCTAAAAGGTCGGTTGCTGATCTGAACAAAAGCCTAGTGGCACCCTGACTTACAAACCAGGATACTTACAGCTTACAGAAAGTGACAAGAATGTTATTTGAAAGGCATTAGGTGATTGTAGCAGGGGTGGATGCACAATGTCAGGCAGACCTGGGGAACATGCAACAGTTCTGCAAATACAACATGGCATTAGGTAAATCTAACAAGGACTCTACCTACAGACATTTAGCTCACACCTAGCTCCACAAAGCTGGATGCAGTTTTCTGAAAAATGGGGGCTACCTTGTCACTTCAGATATAGCAAGATATATCAGATATAGCAGATATATCACCTGGCCTGGAGCTGCTGCTCCAGAGCAGTGCAGGCCTCACATTTGGGCTGGGCTGTACCACTCTTCTTTATCGAGGCATCTCAGATTCCCCCAGGAAGTGGCACTGGATGTTTCTCTGCAGGTAACTCAGTGCTTTCCGTACTGAATAATTCAAGTGCTTAAAGTTAAATGTTTTGTAGTATTTTAGAATTCCTAGGGTATCGTGTCTGTCCCAATATGACACTTCACAGATGTCCCACAGATCTTGTGTTATATATACCAGCTCATGTGGGTATGTCAGGTATTTTTGACACCTAAAATGGTTCTATGTATGTATGTTTAGGTATTTAATTGCCTTCCAACATTCAGGCAGTTAAGTTTAGTAGTATGCCATCTGGTGTTGAAACATACCATGAGGAGATCAACTCTGAGCTCTCACGGTTGCAGTTCATCTGAATGACTTCAGATCTCTGTGTCAAGATGGCATGAACCCACGCCTAGAAATGCTCGGTTTCTGTTTTATTTTAACATGAGAGATGAGCCTTTATCTTTGACAAATAGAGCATTTCATTTCACATTATATGAATGAATGTTGAATTGCTTATCACAGTATATATATATATATATCTTTTAGAAAGTCCTAAAAGCATAACGACAACACACATTCACACTGTGATATCCACAAACCCCAGGATGTTTGTAAGCAGTTTGCCAAGCATTCAGGCACTAAGACACTGAGTTCAAGGAGCCTGTCCAGGATCACTTGCAATGATATAGGGGATGTGGGGCATCAGGTTTGGAGCACCTCCCCACAGTTCTTGCATTCTTAGGAGCGTGCTGACTTGGGATGTGTCTTACCACACCCTGCAGGAAATGAGTGTGATTTATCTCTATATCTTGTCCAACCTCTGTGAGTCCCCAGCACTTAGTCTTGTCTCCAAGATCTGACACACATAGGGGTCAGCAACACATACCACTTTTGTAGCTCTTCTCCTGCTGGTATTTTGCTCTCACGTGTTCACATTCACTCTCCATTCATGTCAATATAAAAATTTTTAATACGATTTTCCACAGCCTTGGAAGATTCCCAAGCTTCTGTTTTCTAATGGATTGTAGGCACTTTGGTGCCTACTGACAAAAATGACAGGTTTTCTTCCCAAAAATATTCCAAGTTTCTGATGTTGCCCCTCAGTATTTCAGCGATATATTAGGATAAATTTCCCAGTTTCCTGGCCAAAGTTACAAATGAAGGCTACAATTCACTTACTTCTATACAATCACTTCAGATATAATTTCTGGTCTGAACCAACCTTCATATTCTCTAACTCTCTGTTTTACTGGATTGTGGTGAACCATCTGATGTGCCTTCCCACTTGCTTATCCTCTATTGTTCACCTCCCATTATCCCTTTTCATCCCAGACAAACTGGGAAAAAACGACAGAAGGAAAGAGACACTTTCAATTAATAGAACAGTCAGAAATCCATTGAATAATGGGGAAAAAAGTATTTATTTCACTTCTCAATAATATTCTAAATGCTCTCTGTGAGTTGTTATAAGTGTCATAATACTGTCCTGTTATATACTTCTCACAGACTATTTGGAGTGGCTAAGCAGAACTTTATTGAATGCTGACATCTCTACTATAATAATAATAATGATCTTGATTCAGATTCTTTGAGATTAGGTACATAGTAATCAATGCAGGATAACTGAAGTTTAGTTCCGCTAATCCCAGTTATAATAAAGTTGGAATGTTTTAAGGAAAACAGAGCTGTAGAGAAAACAGGCGGAAATTTTTAATTCATATTAATAATAATAAAATAATTTTTTTGCACATGATTCCATCACAGTGCATGTTTCATAAAAAGTTAAGCATTAAAACGTTACTTTAAAAAAAACCACACAATATTTGTATCTTCATTCTTACATTCTGCTAGCTACAGCTGGAGAAAAAAATATTTCATGGTAAAAAAAAAAAAAAAAGAAAAAAAACCACAAACTACTTTATCATCCGACCATTAAGATAATTTCAAAAGAAGTTTCAGAACCATTAGAACAATCCTGAAAATCTGCTGATAAAAATGTAAATGTAAAATTTCAAAGTCAGATTAAATCACAAAAGAGTAACCTCTTCAAGCCTTTTTATTGTTTACAATTGTCTTCTGCTGCAGGCCTGGCATAACATCCAGTTACAGGTACTATGACTCATATGAAGATAAAATAAGCACATTTTTAGATTGTATTCCATATAATTTTGCATGTTCCTAGTATATCTCGTGCATCCTTACAGCCTGTAAGAAAACTTAGGTATGTCTCCTAGACCATATCAAAATTCTATTTTGCACAACTGTCAACTGTCATTATAATCTTATGGATCAGATACATGAATAAAGTAAAAATTGTCCCCTAGTAGACATATCTATGTGATAAAATTAATGCCATGCTTCTTATTTCCACTATATGTGGTCTTCAGCCACAGCCCTGCTGGCTTCTGCTACACATGATTTTCTTACTGAGGTTTTACCAAGGGAGGGAGAGGAGAGAGGTTTCAGAGGAGGTTTCAGGAGAGGTTTCATCTTGATATAAGAAAGACATATTTTACAACGAGAGTAATTAACCACTGGAACAATCTTCCGAGGAACATGGTCGAGTCCTCATTAGAGTTCACCTTCATGATCTTATGAGATACTTTAGGCAGACACACATTTCCTCTCATTCTACCACCAGTGAAAAATGGAGTTAAATGTATTGTTAAGAAGTAAGGTCTAGTGCATGTAATATTGTTCTCTAATAACATATTTGTATAATTTAGCTCTTTTTTTTTTTTCTTTAACTATTTCCAGTATCTTTTTCATATTGTTCTCTTACCTTTTGAGCCATGGAGCCAGAACCCCACTGTATGGAACTGCAGACTAAACTGAATTCCCTGTGTGTAAAACTTGCAATGCATCTTCTCACTGTTGTATGCTGTAGTAACACTGACATTTCACACTTTGTATTTTTAAATTGCAACATTGTTCTAAACATTAAGTATACATAGAATAAGAGATGAAAATCAAAAGAACTTACTAAAGGCTAAGGAAAAAAATTCTGAAAGAAGATTGAGCGTATCCTATTTTAATTGTCAATATTTCTTTGAAGTATTGGAACCCACAATATGCTGAGAATTGTGCATTTAGCAAAGAACTCAATGACATCTGGATAGAAGGAAATAAATTGTGGTGTCTGGTCTGAACACGTGACAGTGGAGTTTTCCAACCTCGTAATGGCACAGAAGACACACAGCACATCCTTGGCCTTTCCATCCATGGAGTATTACTGGACAGCTTTAATCTGCCCATTGCTGGGGATCTAACTTTATATCACAGCTAGAATGTCGTGCTCACTGCAGCCTGCCATTTTTCTTACAAAGTGTGTGTATGTATATGCCACAGTTCATCCTGCCAAACAATCATTCAGCCTGAAGGACCAACAACTTCCACTGTATTTCGCAGTTCTTGTGAAATAGAGACTGTTTGCACTTAAATGAATTATTCAGCACAGTTTTTCCCCATTATTTTCCACAGACATTTAGTAAGAGTTTAGGGTACTTGGCAACATGCAGAATCCTGCTTTAATTCCTGCCTTCCAAATGCACATAGTTACTCCCTACAAGCAGAGAGACATCCATTGAAATCTGACATGAGATTGAATGTTGATTTTTTTTGTTGGAGGACAAAAACCAGTCAGTACAATGGCATAAACGTAATACATTTATTTGATGCCTTTTATTGTTGTACTGTGAAAATGGTGTAATCTGAAGTGTGCAGTAATACATAAATATTTCAAAAATAAAATAATTTGGCTTTTGTTTTATTCTGTCTGGCTTCTTAAAAACCAAACAAAACCCAATTGTTCCTAATTTCAGCATGATGGGAGAGACAATGACCTTTCTCAGGCAACAAGTAAGCTCCTCCAACTTGATTTAGCCCTTCCAAGACAGAAAACAAAGTCTGAATTATGTCAGTCTCTTTAGACAGAAAAGTGAACCAAAATCTCTTAGAAGGTAAATTCTATGAGGAATCTCACAAAATCAATGATATATGTGGAACAATATGAAAATGCATCCTGCTGAACTCTAGGTAGAAAACTAATCAGCTGGTTTACAATTAAATGACATAATTTCAATGGGATAATAATTTTCCAATCAGATTCACCTTTAAAATGCTGATTTCCCAACTGCATGTTACAGAATATTGTAAATGACTCTTTTCTTTTTCCTGTGTAACATGCCGTGATATGCTAATGTGGGACTCCAAAGGCTTATAGGTTTGCTCCCCTATTTATCGTTCTCTTAAATGTAGAATTAGTATTGTTGTTTGCCAATGCTTGTTAGATAAAATGCATGAATTTTACCTGCTTTGATTTACCTGCTTAAGTGCTTGGATTTTCTTTACAGTACAGTGCATTTCTGGGGTGGAAAAAGAAGTAATATATCTAAATGTAAATAATAAATCAAATTCATCATCTAATCATCTGGTGAAATCTTCTGTTGTTCAGTAATTTGAACAGCACATGCTGTAAGATCTGCTTCTACATAAACAGCGTTGTTAATATTGTTATAGCCCTGTAAGTAAGTTGGGTGCTCAGTTTTCATTATGCTTCATAAGAACTGCTTAGGCTGCTTTAAAAAACCTTACACATATTTGGAGAAAAGTTTGTTTTCTAATTATATTGTTAGTTTCACATGTTGAGAGAAATTTCTCAGCTGTTTCATGCATTTGTGTCTGGACTTGGGTTTGTTTTTTTCATGTAGAAGTTGACAGCATTTCTGAGCTCAAATCTTTTACGAGTAGGATGTCTCTGCATTTGAAATGACATGAATACAGGAATTCATTCTTCTGACAACCTCTGTTCTGCTTTCGTAAGAGGTAAATTGCAACTCAAGGAGATGTCAAATCACAATGAACAGAGGCTTGCATAGGAAAAAATAATGATAATTCATGCCTTACAGTAATTCAAATTCAAACCCACCATTGCGTGCATATTAAAGCAAAACCTCATTAGATGTGTACAAATTAAAGTTGCCTTGGCCTTGATTTTTGAATTTTTTATAAAAGCAAAACTGAGAAATAAATAGATTTGATGCTTTGCTATGCTCTACAATATTTTAAGGAAAAAAATTTATTTTCTAGCTATAAATGTTATTGTTTTCTTTAACCAAACTGCATAATCATTTTCTTTTTGATTTGTTTTCTTCAATTACAGTATTATCTGTTTGCATAATTTCTCAAAAAAATGTCCAATACTTCCTTCATCTGCCTTTACTCTCTTGCTTTGTTATTTTTAGTATTACAGGCCTTGAGAAGCTATGTGTCCTTAGTGTGTCCTGGAGGCATTCATTAGTATCATATATTCAAATTACATATGGGGTTTGACTGATAAATGCATGGACCGTCAGCCATGGTGAATGCAGCATTGCTAAAACAAGTGTTCTGGGCCCTTCCACAAGTGAAGTTAATGTGGACTGGTAACAGAGTGTGGAAGTTATGTTGACGTGAGCAAAACGTAGACTAAATCTGTGCTGCAGTGTGAACCATGTATCAGCACTCCAGCTTCCAGTGAATAGTAGGATACAGACCAATGTGCTGGGGGGGGAAAATTAATTTTTACTTAAACTGCTAAGTATATGTGACAGTATAGGCACTGTCAGTATTCCTTTGGATGTATTCCCATGCTTCTACCATAGAAGGTAGTAGTACTTGTCATCCACAGGTGCTCAGATAAGCCAAATACTCATTCACTTCAGGCACCTGACTAGTTAACCGTGCCTCTGTGACTCCAGGCACTCCTGATTGCCCAGGTGGGGAGGGTATCCTGCCGGTGCCCTGGGGCTCCTTGCTCCCCCTCTGGAGAAGTCCCAAGTGCCTTCCCGCAGCCGGGGCAGCCGTGACCTGCGTGGCGTTACGCGGGGCAGATGGCGAACAACAACTGCGCACCTGAGGAAACCGGGTGCCGGCCAGGGCCAGCTTTGCAGCTGCTGGGCTGGCCCAGGACGAGGGGCTGGGCTGCGGGAGAGGGACGCCGGGACGAGGCTTATCCTCGGGATGGCACGGGATGAGCGCGGGGGCCGCAGGTGAGCGGCGGTGGCAGCGCCCGCGCCTGGCCGGGAGGTGGCGCCGCCCGGCCCCGCTTGTGTGGCGGGGGCGGGGGCGGGGGCTGGGGCGGCATCGCGGTCCGGGCCCGGCTGTCAGCGCCGCTTGAGCCGGGGGTGAGCGGGGCGGCGGCGCCCCTCGCTCTGCCATGGAGCCGCAGGCACGAGGTGAGTGCCGTCTGGACGGAGCCCCCCCCGGGGCGGCGCGGGGGTCCCGGACCTTCCCCCTGGGGGGGCTGCCGCTTCCCGCTCGGGAAGGGCCGATCCCGCGCGGGGGCAGCGGGAGTTCGGGGCGGGGGTGCCCGGCGGCAGGGAGAGCCCGAGGGAAGGCGCGGCCGGGGCACCGGGCGCCGAGAGGAGCGCGGTGAGCGCTCCCCGGGAGCGGTATCTTGGGAGGCTCCTGTCACCGCAGCCGTGGTGGCGGCCCCGGGCTCGGCCGGGGAGCGCAGCACGGCTCGGCACGGGCGCGTCCTCCATCCCGACCCGGGCTTCCCCTGGCTTTCCTTATGGTTGGGGTGGTGGCAGCCGCTTTCTCCTCCTGCTGGCTTTAGGCATTTCACGGTCAGGTGGCTGGCAGACAACTCTGGATTAAGTTAGTCCCTTAAGGGTTTGGGGGCTTCGAGGGTTGTTTGAGGTAGTTTTGTGTGTCCTGCCCGGCTGACCGTCCCTCCTTGGGAAGCTGTCTCCCGGTCAGGCTCCAGCCGGTGCTTCCCGGGGCCAGTCGGGACGGTGCGAGCCCGAGCAGCATCGCCGTCCTCGTCCTGGGATGCTCTCGACGTGCGGGAGGCGCCTCCAGCAGCAGGGACCCTGGGACCGAGAGCTGCTTAAAATTGGATCCTCTGAAGTATTTCTGCAGCTTTGCAAACACAGCATTCGTTGGTTTAAGGTGAACATTTTCTACTGCAACAGTTAGGACTAACATACAGACATGACTTTAACACTCTGGGTAAAGGTAATTGACCTCCAAAGAACAAACTTTTTATGCGGGCTATAAGTGATGTTTGGGTCAACCTAAGGTATTTAGCATACACAGGTCTTTCTTACCTTTATAATCTTGCTTCTGTTTTCTAAAGAACCTCGTGGTTTTACCACACATGTCTATAAGTCACCAGTACTAAGCAGATGGTACAAATATTTCTTCAAAAGCAGAGTGTTTAGGAAACATTTTATGTCATCTATAAAACAAGGAAATGAAATAAGAGGAAGACATATGCTCATTGAAACTAACTGAAAAAATAGGCTTCCAGAATAGTTAAAAACTCCCTTAAACAAATACACTTGAGAGACAACTCTTGGCTGCAAATAGGGTTGTACATAAAGGAATACAGTGGGAAATTTGAGTTCATGATGCTTGTGAAGGAGAAAGTGTTTCCAGCAAGTGTTGTGTATGTGCTGTCCTAATGGATACATGGCTGAAGCTGCTTGGCTTCAGATCTGTGACTCAGTTCACGGGGTTTTTAAAAATCAGTATTAAGATTATAGAATATAAGAATTTAAACTAAATTTCCAAATACATCTGTACAGCTACTATGATGGGAGCTCATGTTCTTTAAACATTAACTTCATAGGATAAAGAATTTGATCATCTCTTGTTTTGTGGAAGTAATGGAAAACTATCATATTCTAATTAGCTAGATAGTGGTAT
Organism: Empidonax traillii; assembly: GCF_003031625.1. Taxonomy (NCBI): domain Eukaryota; kingdom Metazoa; phylum Chordata; class Aves; order Passeriformes; family Tyrannidae; genus Empidonax; species Empidonax traillii. Next base: position 97,080 of record NW_020955721.1, read on the forward strand.
ATGTAGATGTGATTTTTTTTTTTTTTTTACCTTCTCTGACTAACAAGTTGAGTAAATAGGTTCTTAATGCATGTTAAAAATTCAGGTCAATAAATGTGGTTTGCGAGTGTATATTTGGGTCAGCAACTCTGTTACTTCCACAGGTCTTGAATAAGTTGTCCTTCTGCATGAATGTAAAAGCATTTTGAATTGCTTCATCTTACCTATACTTAATTTTTAAGTCACTTTTTTATTCTGTTTCTCACTTGTGTGTTTTATTTCTACAGTTTCTCAGAATAGCCTTCCATTACTAAAACAAAAAAATATTGCTTTGATAAACAAGCAGTACAAGCTAAGATTTTTGTGCTAGATACTTGCATGCCAACAAACCTTTGTTCCAAAATACCCCCTTTCCATCTAGACTTAAGTCAGTGCATGCTACTGCAGTTGTGGAGCCTTGCTGGCAGAAAGAATTTAACCTGCATGTGTCTGATGCTGTCAAGTTCAATTAAGTACATCTAAGCACTGGCCAGAAATCTGAATTTTTCAAACCCACTGTGCAATTTGCAGAGCATAGTTATAGGAGTTGACGAACAAAACAGTAGCAATTTGCTTGGAAAAAAGTTCCACTTCAAATATCTGCTTAAGCAGCAGGAGAAACATGTATATGTTTGAATGAGTTTATAAATTGCCTCTAAAAAACTTTCGGATGCCTACAGAGAAATGAATCCTGAATGGTTTGTTCTAGTGTGCTCTGGTGGGAGATTTCATTCCAATTGAAAAGACAAAGTAAAAGCTATGCATTTAAAAGCGCTGTTGAATTTCTCATGTTTAACAATTTAAAGATTTTCTTCAGAAGGACTTTTCTACATAAATGCGTTGTTTGTGCCATTTTGTATTGTCCTTAAGGGAGGCTATGCCCGAGTAGAACAATTTCATGTTCAAGAAACCCACACATGCAAGTATAAAATGTACATTTCTTCAGAGCAGGGAAATAATTTCTGTCAGCATTTTTACATAGCAGCATGAGTCAACCTTATAAATCTTAATGCAACTGTGGAGAAAAGTATTACGTGTAACTTTATCAAGATACTGGGTCGAGGTCACAGCTGAACATCGGGAGTTTCTGTGTGGTTCAAGGCATAACATAATACCTGTCCATGCCCCAAAGACTATGAAAGTTAAGTGCTTTGATATTTACTTTAAAGTAGAAGAGAGATTTCATGGACTGAAACAGAATTACTGTTATCCTTAATCATATTGAATATGTCTTGCAGCATTCATGTGAATGAATTAGATGAGACAGTCAACCAGACAGAGAGTAATTGTTGTTAATGTTAAAATTATTTTCTAAAAAATCACCAGATGTTCCATGTAAGCAAATTCATATGTATAATAAAAATAATAAATTTCACTTTAGAGACAATGCATCTTTAAGTCTCTGGGTGATCTTCTCCTTGATTGCTTTTTCTTCTTAATGGCCCTAGAGCTAGCTGGTCCAGGAACACACCAGCTATATGTATGCTATGTGCTAAAAATTCCATAAGAGCATTTTTTTTTCTTCCTTCAAATGGCTGTCAGTAATTTTTCATGTGAAAAGTTGGAAGTCTGAAGAACAGAGTTTCTCTCTAAAAGAGAGGAAAATCAGAACTGTGTATTTGCCTCTCATCATACTTGGTCTCCTCCAGGTCCAGGTTAATAGACTATCCTGCATAGTCCTACTTTCTAGTTTAAAACTCTGGATGTCCTGTAATAATGACAGTACAATGGATATCTTAATCTATGTGACTTTTTAACACTGGAGCTTTGCTCATAAAACATCTCTCTCCTTTTGCAGTTATTCTACTTTTCTTTATGTATCCAGATATAATCGTACTTTCTTTCTCTGTTGTATCCTTTCTTGGTTCTTACTCTGACAAAGCTTTGGTGTGCAGCTTTCTACTCCCTTTTACGTACCCAGGTAGCTCAGCCAACTTCTTGCACTTCAGGCCTCCAAAAACGTTTTCGAGGGATCTCCTTGTCCTAGCAATTCTTCTTACAGCTGTTCCTGACAGACGTTCTGCATCCTCAGCTGGTTGTGCGTTGTAGCCATAGTAGCTTGCTGTGGCTGTGCACACACCTGTTGGGTATTGCAGTGAGAGCTGTGGTTAGTTCAGATGATAGATGACTCCTCCTCGAGGCCTTTGGCACCTCACTTCTTCCCTCTGCTGTGTGCAGCTGACGTGCTCCTTCGTGATCCTCAAGCCAGCCACATCTGGCATGTGAGGTTACAGAGCGGAGGGAGAGGCAACATCTTGGCACGTGCAATTGGATTGGAGTTTACGATCAGAGGAATATCATTAGAAGTCATAGCATTAAGCCAGTAGCTCTCTCCCTGCGACAGCGGTACCTGCCACCTCACAGTCAGATGCTCTGAGGTCTCCACGGTGGGAGGCAGTGCTGAGGAGGTCTTGTGTGAAATGGTGTGCAAATGGCAAAATGGCATTGGCATCTTGGTCAGCCTTTTCTCTCCTCCTTTCTCCTTGCTAATTACTCATGTAACATGTAGTGTTGTGTTGTGCTGGAGAGGGCAGCATCTTCCCCAACCTTTTGTTTGAGGTTGGTGGCTTTACCAAGGGGCACTGACTGTTTTGTTCCGTCTTCATGTTTCCCCTAAGGACAGAGTAAAACTAGAGGTTTGGAGCTGATTTAGTGTAATTATTTTATGAGGAAAAAAGTGCCTGGCTGCACATGCTACTTGAGGCATCAGGATTCACTCTAGTTATGGAGGGATTTGTGCTGTCTCTATACTGCCTTCCAGAGCTCACCATGGCCCAGCTGTGGAAGGCAGGAGGCAGGACTTCACAGAAGGTCAGGAGGATATTGGTGTAATTGAACCAGCTAGTGATAACCTGCTTATTTTACTGCATAATGGAAGTTTCAGCCGCTGTGTTAATAAGACCAGATGAGAGGAGGTCAAGTGAAAAAGGTAGGGTTGTAATATTTAATACGGTTCTTAAATATTTAACAAGAGCACTCAAAGCTCAAAATAATTGCTCTTTCCTGCTTTTTGTACTACAAAGAGGGAAAATACATGAGTGGAACAAGTTATTTGGTGTATATCAGATTTTAAGCAACTAAATGCTTCTCTTTTACCCTTTGGACCTGTATTGCTTTCAGCTTTATGACACTTGTCACAGGATGAAATTGAGTTTGCTGAGGCTGAGAAAATTTGAGTGGTTTCATGCTACACCTGAGAACTGAGAACAGAACACTGGTGGGATTTGAAAAAGATATATAAAAGATAAACCTTCTCTAAAATCTAGGAGCAATCTTATGAGATATTGTAACTTTGCCAGTTTTCTAACCGTGAAGATATAAAATGCAGAACATGTTAAAACAAACACATCAAACCCTAAAACATGTTTTTAAATTCTTGCTCTATTTTTTCTCCTGTATCTTCTTATTTTCACAGGACTGCTGATATGAGTCCTACTGTGATGCAGCACAAGTATAATTTGAGTCTACTGTCAGTGTTGTAAAGTGCAGTAGTGGAAAGATGAGCTTCCTGATGTTGTCCTGATGTGCCTTGCTGACTAGTACAGTACAGAAATGCGTGGAACTTTTGACATGCTTTGCTTAGGCCACATGCTGCCTGAAGGATGCGGCACAAGCTTGGCAGGAGATTGCAGAGGGGTTGAAGGATGTTCAGTGTGGCCATATTTAGAAATTTATGTATCATTTAGTATTTTAGTGTAATCCTGGAATTTAGGTTTAGAAAGACCGTAGTCTGCCTTTGATTTAGAACTTGTTTGAAGGGTTAAATTAAATCTTTCTTTCTAATTAGAAAATACCTCTTGGGGTAGTAGATAAATATGAGATCTGGGCAGGGTAGTTTTATCTGATTTTATTTATATCTCATAGAAATGCACAGTTGCAATGTCAAATTTATATATGTACTATGCTCTAGTCATATCACTGCTCTCTAAACTGTGCCTTTTGGCTGCTGCATTCTCCAAACCCATCAGGTATGAGAAATGGTGAGAGGAGACTGACAAATGTGGATTCTACTACCAGATGTCACACTGACCTTCTCCAAAACCCTGGGCATTTTAGTTGATTTTTTTTTATTCTCTAGGACAGAGGTAATGTTGCTTAGCCATATTTGAGATCCATGGATGAAAATCATAATATCTAACTAGGCTATCATCATCACACTTCTGCATCCATGGTGTGGTTAAGAGTTGCAGGTGAGTAATTGTAAGAGACACATTTAGGAAGTGTTTGTATTGTACTTTAGCAGTAGATCTCCCTTTCTCTTGTGCTGCCTCTTATTCCCTCTTTCTTTCACTTTGTACAAAGAAATAGAAGGGTAGCAGTGAGGATCTTGTTGCGAATGTCCTTATCTGAAAGTGTAAAACAAGTGCAAGAATGCAATGCATATGAAGTGATACTGCCTCAAGTGCTATATTACCATGATTATTAAGGTCTTTCACTGTCTTCCAGTTTTCCTCTCCTGCTTGGCACATTTTACATTTTCTGTGCTTGTAGGCTTTAAAATCTCTGGAAAATAAAAAGGGCTTCTAAAATGCTGTACTTGTTAATTACTTCTGTGTAAGATTTCTTGAACTTTTTGATTACTTGTCACTTATTCCAGTAAAAAGGTGTTGCGTTTACATTAGTGGCATAGGCTTAATGGTATGATAAAGGATCCACTATTAGATCCCCATGCAGACAAGAAAGTTTCCACTGCAAAAAGTTGCGTAAAATATTAGGAATTTCTGTATTTTCTTCACCTAACATGTCATGAAGTTTTCTTATGTAAGCTGGTTACTGAAAGTTGTCATGCTTTTAGCTAAAATTCCAGGCTTTTACGGTAACCAAATAAGAATAAAACAGCAGCAAAATCATGGTTATATGTGTATCCCATGGCCAGATACAATAGCTTCTCTCATTTAGTCTGTTGTACAACTAATGAGCTTTTAGATGCTTAGGAACTGTGTAGTTAGGGATTCATTTCTTAGGTAATTTTTACGTCTTTACATTTCTAATCACTAAAGGAGAATCCAGGATGCTCAGAGAAGTAGGTAGGGGGTATAAAACCAGAAGGAGGTCTGATGCCTTGTGTCATTCCCAGAAATGGAAGGCAAAGCTATGCCTTGAGCAGTGAGTTCCTTCTAAAGCAAGGAGGCCTGTCAGGAAAAATGCTTACTTTGGGGGGTTTTTTGTTGGTCTTCTGGGGTTTGGTTTATGTAAAGTTGCCCTGTTACCATTTACTTTAGCCTGCAGTTATCCTTGCTGTCCACCAAGAACCTAGTCAGTAAAGTGTTTTAACATAATGAAACTACTTAAAATGTGTAATAGAAAGCAGTCACTTTTCAGCTTTGCTGTTCTAAAGACAAAATTGGACTTTTAATGTTTTTGTTGTTAAAAGTACTTTAAATTCTATTATCTTACAACTTATTTCTCAAATACAAAAGTTTAGCGTTTTGTGTAGCACCAGAACTACGGCTCTAGTGCTGCTTTAGGCAGAGAGATATAAAGTTACACTATGAAAACACTTTTGGTATTCATGCAAGCATGAAGTGCCTACAAATACAGTGCTGGTTTTCCCAGTAAAAAATGTTTATGTAGCAGGCAGCACAGTTTATTTCTGTGTGCTTTTCTGTTGAAAGAGCTACTTTTGTTTGTTGATCAATGAAGTTGTTAGGACCAGATCCTGCCCAAGCTATTTCTCCCTCTGTTTTGAACCTTTCTTTCTGTTTGTTTTTTTTCTTTCCATTTGTTTTTTTTTTCCATTTATACAGTTGATTTCTGAGTTTTACTTTAGTTTGTGAAACACCTTCCTCTTTAGCCATCTGAATGCATGTTGTCTCTCTTTAGTACCTTTGCCACACTTCAAAGTTGTCTATAATAATTACCTAATAATTATTAAGTTACTATGTTATAAATTGTAAGTAAGGTATGGAAAGCATAATTTAAACTATGTATGGTAGGAGTTTAAAAGGTTTTATGATTTATATTCTGTAAATATTTATAAATGGGAGCTGAAGGGAGCTGATGCTTTCCATCTTTGCTTCTTCAGTAAAGAGTTAGGTTTTTTCTGTGTTCACCTGTTTGTTCAGGTGTTCTTTTTTCACCAGTTTCCTCACTAGGAAACTGCCTTGTCACCCTGGTGGGACTAAGGTGGTGCAGGTTTGTGGTTATGAAAAGATTTCTCATAACCTTAGAGTTTTAAAATACTTTTGCATAGCTTCCTTGGAATAACTGTTTTCATTGTGCTTCAGGTGGATTTAGTAGTAACTTGTCAAGCTGATGTTGGCTCAGGCATTTTAGGTGCTTAACTAATTCCTCTTTCTATGTTTCTCACTTTAATTAAAATGTTCTTAACTGCACTGAGTAGGTCACAAATCGGTCACACTGAGAAATGCTGACATATTTTTAGAGGAGGATGTGGTGTGAATATGTCTAGTTAGAATAACTTCTAAAGGCCTCAGATAGTTTTTCTACTGGGCTGGTGCATGCTAAATTTTCATTAAATAGTGATCTGAGATAGTTGTATTTAAACACATCCAGATTTTTCTTAAAGACAAGTAAAATGTATGTACATTACAGAGTCAGAGGGGCAATTATGCCAAGAACAGAAGATTATCTTCTACTCAAAGTATTTTAGGTAGATGGCAGCTATTAACTTATTGTTGTGGGAGGAAGGAATCAAAGTCATAATCAGGGAGAATGATGTTTGTCATGTAATTAAACTATCTAGCCAGCTGTACATTGTTATGTGCATATGAAGAACCAGTGAAGCCCTGTGTTCTTGCAGTAGTAAATCCTTCAGTCATGTAGTGCAGAAGCTTTGATAGCAAAGAAAAGATGACAGTGAAGAAAGAACAGTTACTGGGATAGCCTTACTGATTAAAAAAAAAAAAAAAGGCTGCTGAATAAGATCATTCATATAAACTGAATCACAATGCAGGCTTGAAGACTTACATAGGGTCTTTGCAGACCTAAAATACAGATATTGTCAGGAAACTGGAAGTCAGACATTACAGGTAGAGAAAAAATATGTGTTCTCTTGGTTTTAAATTGCTTCCAAAAATAGAGAAGCATAGATAGCGAGCAATATTGATGAAGCTTGCAGGAAGCACAAGAAATTAGAGTATGTAATGATAATAGCTTGTACCCATTTGGGAGAGGTTCAAAGATGGGAACCAGGTTTACAGCTAGATCCAGAATTAGAAGACTTCTCAGTTGAGTCCAGTTCTGCACAGAAATATGGAGTGTGAACATGTCCTGAAAAGGGAGCAGCATTTTTCTGGTCATATTAATCAGTGCACATGGAAATTAAGGACAGGGAAGGGTAAGAAGATAGTAAGTTCTAACAATTAGGTTGAATAGGGGTGAAGATGTGAATGGAAGTTATTAGCAGAGGTGCAAGCACTGGAATACTGGTTTATTTCAGAAAAGTATGGTTTTTTATGTCCATCCTACAACAGGTTTCTCAGAAAAATCTTCTTTCTTAAGGTAGCAGAAGAGGGAAAAGAAGAGAAGGACTGTCTTGTGCTCTCATTCTAGACCTAAGGTACTTGAAGTTAAAACAGGCATGATTTCACACTCAGTGATCTGTAAAGATAGGTTACAGGTTACTTGCCACTGAGTGTGGTCTCATGCAACCTCAGGGGTGTAGCAACTCATGCCTTGTGCTTAGCTGACCCTCCTTGGTTCAGGACTCATCTTCCCAGTGATCTTTAAGAAAAAAAATCGTAAAATCTGCCTGTGGCGGCTGCCATTTTCTGCTGGTATTTGAGGATGATTCACGAACCTCAAATATTGATACTGTATGGTGTGTCTGAAAGTGCCAGTCTCTGTCTCCTGCTCTGATAAATAGCTTTCCTTCCTACAGTATCATCATCTGTGTCACTTGGGCTGGCTGCATGGGGCATGCCTCTGTCTTCAGACCCGGCCCGACAGAAGGAAAGCCTGTTTCTTTGGGAAATTCACAGATACCCAGGGCCCTAAACTGCAGATGCCCCCACGCACAGCCTCACTAAGCAAACACATTTCCTTGTAATGGCATTCTGCAAAACACTGAGTTGGCAAAGCCAAAAAGTCAATGATGCAAAAAACTCCGAAGGTCTTAACATAAAGCTTAACATCAGGAGAAGAATAATAAGTGCTTCATTTCACAGCTCAGGACGCTGGCAAAAAAACTTGTGAGAAAAACAAATGAAACTTGGAGTTGGGCAGGCCCAGATAGATGGTGCTGTTCTGATTGAGGAGTGTTTTGTGTGGCCTGTGTGGAGAGAATTAGTGTCACACTAACTCCAAGTTCTAGCTTTATCAGAGCAAGACTGCCTGGATGTAAGGCAGTGCATTTGCAGGAATCGGGGTGGCATACAAGTAAGCTGGTTTTCAATACATTTGTAGTATGTGGTTTAAAAAATAAAAATTTGTTTTATCTTGAATATAGGGCCTGTGTAACAGAGTATATGGCCATTGTGTCTGTTAAATTGGATTGCTTTCAATAATTTTCATATAAATAAGCTTTATTTTTATCAGTTTTAAATAGGAGTACAATTGTGTTGGAGGTAGATGCATCCAAGAGTAGGTCAAGTTTATTTAGGGAAGACTAGAGGAAGTCTACGCTGTGAGATGACCCCCATTAGGAAGGCAAAAGTGCAGTGGTGCAAAGTAGCTGGTCTTTAATTATGAAGGGATTAAGGGGTGAAGCAGGTGGTGCTTAAAAAATGGGACAGCAGGAGGAGGAAGGGATGTGGATGTGACACACAAGACAGGTCTGCTCTGAGGAGTGTGTTGATTCACTGCCTCTTCTTGGTGGCCATGAGCTATTATGTAATCTAACATTAAAAATTAGGGAAAAAGTGAGAAAAGTAACTGTGTCTTTCTTCCAACTTAGTGAGGGATTTCAGCTCTGGGGCCCCCAACTTAAGAAGGACTTGGGGGACCACAGAGATAATGAGAGAGCTGGAGCACCTCTTCTATGATGACAGATTGACAAAGTTGGGGTTGTTCAGCCTGGAGAAGAGAAGGTTCCAGGGAGACCTAAGAGCATCTTCCAGTACCTAAAGGGGACCTATAAGAGAGCTGAAGAGAGAATATTTACCAGGGTATGTAGTGGTAATGGCCTTAAGGTAAGGCCAAGGGGTAATGGCCTTAAACTCAAAGAGAATAAGTTTAAATAAGATACTAGGAAGAAATTCTTTATGGGGAGAGTGGTGAGACACTGGAATAAGGCCTGAGAAGCTGCAGTTGCCCCATCCCTGGCAGTGTGCAAGGCCAGGTTGGATGGGGCTTTGGGCAACTGGGTCTAATGAAAGGTGTCTGGAAAGCAGTGCCACGGAAAGGGACCTGGGGATCCTGGTCTATGGCAAGTTTAATATGAGTCAGCAGTGCCCTGGCAGCCAGGAGGGCCAACCGTGTCTGGGGGGCATCAGGCAAAGCATTGTCAGCCAGTCGAGGGAGGGGATTGTCCCTCTCTGCTCTGCACTGGTGCAGCCTCATCTTGGATATTGTGTGCAGTTTTGGGCATCTCAGTAAAGGAAAGATATTAAGCTCTTATAGAGTGTCCAAAGGAGGGCAACGAAGATAGTGAAGGGCCTTGAGGGGAAGCGATATGAGGAGTGGCTGAGCGCACTTGATGTGTTCAGCCTGGAGAAGAGGAGACTGAAGGAGACGTCATTGCAGTCTTCAATTTCCTTGTGAGGGGAAGAGGAGGGGAAGGCACTGATCCCTTCTCTGTGGTGACCAGTGATAGAACTGGAGGGAATGGCCTGAAGTTGTGTCAGGGAAGGTTTAGGTTGGATATTAGAAAAAGATTCTTCACCCAGAGGTTGGTTGGGCACTGGAACAGGCTCCCCACAGAAGTGGTCACAGCAACAAGCCTGACAGAGTTCAGAAAGCATTTGGATGATACTCTTGGGCACATGGTGTGACTCTTGGAGATGGTCCTGTGCAAGGCTAAGGGTTGGACTTGATGATCCTTGTGGGTCCCTTCCAACTCAGGATATTCTGTGATTGTGTCCCTGCCTATGGCAGGGGCAGTGGATGGAACTAGGTGATCTTTAAGGTCCTTTCCAACCCAGACCATTCTGTGATTTACTGTTGTTAATTTATAATTATGCTACCTGAAAAGCTTAGTCACAGATAATGAACATTTTGTGCCAAACGGTATGCAAAAAAGTGGTCCTGGTCCTTTAAAACTGTGATCTTTACTCTCCTAGTGTGAGAGATTGAGCAGATGTAGGGGAAAGATAATTTTTCCCTTCTCTCTCAGCACTTCTAAATGTGTACTTTAGTATATGTAACTATGCCGAGACATTTAATCTATATTAAAGCAATGGGAGTAATGAGTTTGAGCCTGAAGAGAATCTGTCATGTATCCAGTTATAATTGTTTCCTGTGTATTTTCCCTAGTATGTTTACAGGACCGAAAGTGACACATCTGCCTTAGGTGTTAAGATTGCTGAATTGGGGTGTGGGGCAAGCAAGCAACCTGCTTTAAGATTTTTCTCATTTTTAAATTAGACTTTTAAAGATAATGTTAGTTATGTGTTTTGAGATCTAAAGGATACAAATTATAACTACGTGAACAATTTATTTTTAATTAAAAATATAATTTTATCACTTCTTGCAGTACAGATACACTGTTAATTGAGAAGGCTTGTGAGCTTAATTATACTGCAGCTAGATTGCTATATAATTATCTTCTTTTGCACTTGGCTTAGGAAAGTACAGTAAACTGATCCATTCTTAGAAGAGAAAGGTTATTAAATCCTACTTTTAAGTTGCAGTGATTTTGATTCAGTGAAGCAGATGAGTGTGAATTGATGAGCATGACATGAAGCGTGAGCTTAATTATACAATTGATGGGATTTCAGTCACTTCTACCAGCTGAGGATGGGACCCCAGGTGTCTGTCTATTCTGAGATTAAAAAAATGCACCTTCATGTATTTTTAGTATGAAAGGGTGGATTTAAGAAATGTGACTGATGACTTCCACCTCTGACTGCCAACATTCCCATGTCATAGCTCTTGTCTTCCCCTACTTTGCTTTTTCTCTAGTTTGATTATATATGTTTTATTCCTTCATTTGTTTTGTGCAGTCTGTTACAGTTTCTAGAGTACCTTATTTGTAGGGAATAAATGGCTTTGTGCCCTGCACTTTCTCATTCCCTGTTATTCCATCATGACTTTATCTTGTTTCTTTTTTTTCTTCTTCCCTCTTCTACCTAAAGAAAGGAAAAAGATGATAATCCTTCCACTTGTGGCATCTTTGTCTTCCCAGTGACATCACATGAAAGTTGTGCAGAATGATCAGTAGAAAGCACAGAAGGTTGTACAATGTTGTCATTACTTTCAGCTTAACATAATAGAAGGAGTCTTCTGCTGTCTTTAAACTGTTACATTTCACAACAAGTGCTTTGTTTTTCCATAGCTACAGCTTGAAAATGTCACCCTTGTTTTGCCCAGGCAGGCAGGATTATTATTTTAAACAAAGAGAGCTTGCTAGTGGATAAAATGCATAAGATCATCCCTTACATTTCGGGACATTTGAGATAATTATTTTGTTGGAAAGATCAGTTCCCAGGTTGCAGTCTTAGGTTGAAGTAAGTGATACGTATTTTTTTTTACCATTACTGCTATTCTCATTTTTTTTTCCATTGCACTTCTCCTTACCAATGTGTGTGGCTTCCTGGTGCAGCGGTCAAGCTGTCAAGTCTGTTTTCTGCCAGTTATTTCTGTGTAGATTGTGTCTCTTCACTGGCATAGACTGGCAGCTGTGTCAATGGTTTCTGGGGGAAAAATAAGGTAGAGACATCCTCAAGGTATGATTAATTTCTTCTTATTATACTAAAATGGAGAAAATAATCAGCACAATACAACTGGCTGTTTATCCAGGAGCTTCAAATAAAGCATTCCTTTGTTTGGAAACCTGCCAACCTATATCACAGGTATGGATGGATTTATTATTGCTTGGTTTTGCAGGGGTTAAGAGATGGAAGGGAAAGCCTTAGTAAAGTCTGTAATAAGCTGCTCCAGGATGACTGGGAGCACTTATTCTAAGATTTTAGACTACATCCTAGAGCTGTACTCCTTCCCTCTCCTTGATACCACCCCAAACCCAGAGCCCATTGGAGAGAGGAAATGAAGACACTCGCCTATCCATCTCTCCCTTCCAAGGAGCTTATTTAGAGAAAAAAAGACTGAGCCCTCGTGGTTGCAAAAAGTAGAATCTACAGTTTTCTTTAATGTTTACATTTTTAATCTACGTGACCTGTGTGTCTTGAATTCTTACCTCTCTGAACAAGGGTGAATCCAGCCTCTGAGTTTGTTTTCCAACCATAGCTTCAAAACCAACCTTCCTTATTTTCTAAATCCTTTAGGGAAAAGGCAGACTGTATGATAATTGCTGGGCTCAAGCAGTTCAGACTTGTCCACAGATAGAACCAGACACAGAAGGGAGATCTTCCTCCACTAGTTTGTTTTCTAGGTGAATTGAATGAAAACATATTTTCCTATTTGGATCTTCCCATAATAACTTTGTAGTGGAAATCCTTGCAACTTCTGATAGTTTTTTCTGATCAATTTAGTTATTTAGTACTTGCTTCTGGTCCCCCTTCTCCCCCCTTAATCTCTATATCTGGCATTAAGGCTACATTATAAAGAAGATCAAAGACACTAATGCAGTGTCTGGACAGTTCCTTTGTTCTACTTATCATTTTATCCCTTTGAAGACTTAATTGCAATTTAACTTTGTAAACAAGAGTTTTCCAGTTTTAAAGAAGAAACTCTAATAACATGGCAAAAGAGGCTGTAACAAGTTGTTTTGCTTACTAGAAAGGTTATATAATTAGGAGGTTTTTTTCTCACTATTTGATATGAATGCCAGATAACAAGGTAGGCATGCTATTTTTATTTAGTTGGGAAACCAAAAAATAGAGCAATAAAAGGGAAGTAAAAAGCAGAAATTCTTAAGTATTTCATTAGAATAAAGGATCATCTATATATATCTTTGAAATGAATGTCAGAAAATGTACACAAAGGGAAATTGATGTTCTTAACTTTATATTTGCTGCCATTATGGTTAATTTAATAGACGTCACTGCCTATAGGGTGAGCTCTTTTTCTTGGTTGGGTTTTTTGTTTGTGTTTTTTTTTTAAACAGTCAACATACAAGAATTAGTCTGATACATAATAAACTAGAACATGAGCCTGAGATTAATACAGAGAAAATACATAAAAAGCACTAATTAAAACATCTTTACCTTATCAGTGTTTAGATACCCGAGTAAGTCTAAAAATCTGCCTTGGATTTTATTGTTGTATTATCTGGTTATTTTAAATTTTGTGAAATAGTTGCAGATCCTCTAGATTCTAAGTGGCTTATTAATTTGTCATCCCTACAATTCTGCTGACAAACATATGCACAGGTATTGATTAATGCTGTAACAGTTTCTTGCATTAAATCAGATTTCACGGCAGACTGTAGAATTTGGGTCACTAGTCTTAGCCACAACTGCCATGAAGTTTGGGAGGAAACTCAAAAATGCTCATGAATTGTTTCAGCATACTATAACTCCATGTATGGTTGTTATATTATCTTGTCATATGAATCTTGCAGAAGAACACATTTAATGTGTTCCACCAGCTATCCTCCTACTTTTTTCTGTATAAATATCATAATACAAAGGGCTGCCTGCTCAATTGTTTCAACCTGGATCCTTCTGTATACCTTGCAGTTCCTAATTACTGATAATCCCATACTTTTAATGTTTCATGGATATTTTATCTAATTATATGTGACAGTAAGTATTAAAACTTTCTTTAACATAAAAGCCAAACAGCTATTTACACTGATTTAAACCTGCTATATGCTTTCCCAGACTTTATGGGGGCTTATCTTTTTTTTTTTTTTTTTTTTTTTTTTTTTTTTTTTTTTTTTTTTTTTTTTTTTTTTTTTTTTTTT